>NW_012148618.1:10323346-10359655 GCF_000956105.1 Propithecus coquereli
CTTAAAGTGCAGTATCTTTTCCTGACAGGATGTTCTGTGGTATTAATTTGTTCATATATTTTATGTTTATATAAATACAGACTTAATATTTGTAATTTAAATACACACATATATAGTATATATTTTTATTTATATTCCAACTTTATTCTAAAAAGAATTAAAATAATTAACAGAATGTTACATACAATACCAGGTTAAAAGAGTGAGATAAAAAAAGCAAAAGAAATACGCAGGTCAAAGAGTGTCAGTCAGGACTATGTTTTAAAGACTGTGCTGGCTTGGAGGAGTGGGATGTGATCTACAGTAGAGAAACTCTTGATGAGAGTTAGCATTTGTGTTGCCTTTGAGGTTTTAGCATTGCCTTCCACAGCGATTCAAGGTAAGGTGAGCTCAGACTCAATTTTCCTCTGCTTACAGTTTGTTGTTGCTTTTCCCTTGCCTGTGTTCTTTGAGCCAGCAACACTTCTATAAAGGATAAAATATTTTTATTGTTAGTGATTCTTTCCAGAAAGTTTTCTCTTGCCCAGCTTATTCATCTCACTAATATCATTGCTTAAAAAAAAAAAAAAAAAAAAAAACTAGCTGCCATTTAAGAATAAAGCTGGGAGTGATTAAAGATATTTCCAGTGATAAGAAATGGTTTCAACTGTCTGGAGATGTTAATCAGAAAGAGAACAATAATCCCCAAGGAGGATGTGTTCACCTGGGCACCCTGACGCTCCTGAAACTGAAGCTATTCTTACAGCTGAAATAATTGGGTGTTGTGTGAATAAATGAGAGTGGGGAGGCCTGTGGAAGTCCAGGGAGAAGCACAGAGCAGAGAATGCAAAGTCTTTTGAAGTCTGAATATCCAAACTGAGGGAATCAAATTGTGGGTCACTGATTCAGCTTTTGTGCAAGACCTTGAACAGGCCAACCCGGATTCAGGATGAAACGGGACACTCGTGGGTGGCTCCAGGCCAGATTTCCTTTCACTGTTCCCACTTAGCTGCCCTGGAGGCACCAGACAGCTGCAATTTCCAAACATACCCCTGGAGCCACTGCCTACTTTCATAATGGGAAGTGGAAAGTGAGAAATCTCCCTGGGCTCCTATTCACTTTAAACTGGTAGACCAGTAAAGGGAAAGTGAGTTTGCCACCCCCACCCCCACCCCGTGGTTGAACAGTTTCACAGGAAACAAATCCCACTGACTCACAAATATCCAAAGCTTAAGGCAGACCAGAAGCTTAACCCAATTCTACAGGACACCTCATAATTCCCCGAACGTGGGACCCGGGGCCTCATCAGTGCCATGAGGATGAATGGTAGATGGGTGTCCAGATCTCAACATGTGACCGCTGTAAAACCGCAAAGGGTTTCTTCAACTGTTAAGTTCTCAGGACACTGGAAATTCTGAAAATGCTAATCTGTGGAAGCATTGGGAAAGAATTTTTCTTTTGACTTTCTTTAAAACATAGTCAAGAGAATTATCAAAACGTCGAATACCCAAAGAGGTCTATGAATTTCAAAACAATGTGAATGTCCAGCGTTCAGGTTAGGTTTCAGAGGGATGTAGGAGTGTGTACCTGTGTCCTGAGAAGCAGTGTGGGGAATTGAGACAAATGCTACATTTGGAATTCATTGCTCATCTCAGCTATTCACTAGTTCTGATCAAGGGCAGGTCATTTTACTGCTCAGGGTCTCAGCTTCCTCTTCTTTAAAGTAGGGATAGATTGTTGAGAGCATCAAATATGAAAATGTAGGTTATAATGTTCAGCAATTTTTTTGGCACCCACATGCTTTCTAAAATTGGTACAATGATATTACTCTTATAACTACAAAGGGTGATTATATCTTACCTAAAATTCAACATTATTGTACAATAAGACCCGTGATTTTCTTCAATTATCAAACTTTCAAAATTAGCCCAAGAGGAGAAACAAGACTTCGGATATTGCTGAAGTCTTGAATTTTGCTTTAACTTAATTGGAACTCATTCATATTTTGGTGAAAGACAATGGATATGAATCTTCTCCCAATGAATAAATCAACAGATTCAGTAATAAGAAAGTAAAGAAGCAACACGGAACAACTTAATTGGATTATTATCATCAACAGGTAGAAGCTGTAAGATTTTTACATTTGGGTACCTGATAAATTTTGTTATTTGTTCATATCAGAAGTCAAAACAGTGTTAACTGTTGGGTGCAGGAATGGACAACAGCAATCACCTACCACACACGTATAATACATATCACTATATGACACTAATCACCTATACTATATTCATAGTATTTTGAGGGCTACAATGGAAAAAAATGGGTTATTCCTCAGAAATGGCAAAGCCATCATTGATAGTAGAACACACTCTCCAGTGATGAGTCACACAGGTAAAGGCAAAGAATGGCTTGCTCTTGTGATCACCAATATGAAATGCTGGGGGCGGGGGGGTTGCGCTGTATTTCCTCTGCGAGTGTCCAGAAACACATAGCCTGGTGTGGCAAACAGGGTGAGTCAGGCTGGCCTTCTCAACACAGCCATTCCCATGAGGAGGTTTCCGGAGCTTCTTTTGGAGAACCTGAGGGGCATCACTGAATGGGCTGCTGGAGCTTTAAACACAAGTTGGCAATATGGTGTTCACTAAGGCTCCCCTGTTGTTAAAAGGGTCCTAAAAAATCCCTTTTTCAAAACATTTTTCCTTCAAAGTGAGGAGCAGGCAAGCTAGGAAGGATTTAGACAATTTTCATCACAGCAGAGATGCCAGTAACCAAGTAGTCTGACAAACGCTGTTACCTAATCTACTTTTCCTCTCCTACCACATGTGGAAAGAACACATTGCTATATTTAACAAAGCCAATCAGCACACATTCTGACTAGTAGGCATGGAATACAGCTAATGATAACAAAATGTTACACTGTGTTATTTTCCTCTATCAAAAGGAATGGTCCAAGATACAGTCATGCAGTACTTCCCGTCCTTCACGTACTCCCAAGGTATCCATCCAGCTGTGATGAGTCACCATCACATCCTAGGCATTCCCATCAGTTCTTGACATGGAGAGGGACAGCTGTAGGATTTTATCCCTAAATGAAGAAATTTATGCTAAGACTAAGTTTTACCAAAATCATCTATCTGACGACTCCTATCCTCACTGGGAAGGATAGGCAATCATGAGCTTAAATATCATCATATGCCTTCACAAGAGCCTTTCTTTTTATGAAAATGCTGAGAAAAGATAGGCTTCTGCTAGACGTACTCCTCCAGTACCCATGTACTTGCAGACTTAAAGTGCAGCATCTCTTCCTGACAGGATGTTATGCCTGGAATAAACTAAAGAAAACTCAAGTACTACATTTGACAGTAGAAGAGTATACAGAACTCTAGTTAGTTTGGTTGTGAATAGTAACTCCCTGTGCAGGGACACTCTTTATCTATGACCTACAAAGGAATAAAATGTATATGTTTTCACTCTAAATTTCTTTTATGCACAGAATAGTGATTTATGTAGGAAAGAGAGAAGACTCAGACATTTGGTTTTCCTCTTGGGGAAGGGTATGATTCCCAGTGGTAAGAGGCAAGGGCAAAGCCATGCCCATGTCCAGAAAGTGTGCAGCTTCTGGCAATCCTCCAGGTTAGCCAGAGACTCGGGTGACTGGGAAGGAGCCATTGATAGGGAACAGGGTCGGGATGGGCATGAAGACAGCAGTGTACATTTGCAATCACCACTGTGAAGAAATTAAGACGAATAAGGGATCTAGCCACCTGGTCGAGGCATTTCTCCACACTTTGTGTTTCTTCCCAGGAACATCTCTAATTGTTTTTCTTTTTACTTCTGTATACCCAAATTGCATAAGACCATGACAACCTTGTCCCATTTCCCATCTTTTGGAAAAAGAGGGATGAGCATATTTCAGAAGGGATATTCTTCCTTACCTTTGGAAAAATGCAAACAAGGAAAATGTGGAGAAGAGCCAACCCTGTGTTCCTATCGGTTATCGCAGCAGAACCAAGAGTTTTCCTGGCTTATACATCTCCCACTACTCATTTCTTCACATAGTTTAAGTTACCAAAATCTGTTGTTTCTCGTTCAAATCCACTTCTCTTTTCCATCTCCAATCAGACTTCCTTCTTTCAGTTGCACACCATGTCTTGCTTGTGTTATGATAAAACTCCCCTAACTGGATTCCTGATTATTTCTCTCCATTTTAATTCATCTTTCTAAAACAAAATCTGATCATGCCACTTCATTACTTAAAGAATGTTTCCCTGTTGTTTCAAAGCTTCTGATTTCAGTTTAGGATATATCCTTGGAATTATGCTAAAATCCAAAACTTTACAGTTAATTCTGATGCTCAGCTATTACTGAGAACCATTATATTAAAATTTGCCATGTAAAGAGATGCAGAATAGGCATGACAGTTCTCTGATAATATGCTTCAAAATTCTTATCTAGGAGAAATAAAATGGAATTTTTTTCCTAGAATATGTCATATAATTATAAAAGTGTCAAATTAAAAAAATCCACCCTGAATAACAGATGCAGTGGTATTTTCTATCTTTCCTATTTCATGTAGTTTTGTGTAGAAAGAGGAACCACCGATGTGAAAGATCCACCAGCACCATTGAGATTGGGGCTGACGTTTTATCCAAACAGAACCAGCTATCCTGCAATAGTCCCATACCCTGCCCCCTCCACCAGTTGCTCTAAGTTGCTAGAAGTTCTACCAGAACTCCCCCTTCATTATTTGCTGAGAACATTGAGGATGGGGAAAAGAGAAAGAATGAGGAAAGACAAAAGGACCATCACAAGCGATTTAGCACTGGGAAGAATTGTTAAGTAGGCAAAACTTATCTCCATTCCCCCTCTTTTTAAATTTTAAATTTAGAAATAGTCAAATAAACACAAGAGCAAAGAAAATAGATAGTAAATGCCCATTTACCCATTATCCACATTCAAAATTATCAACATCTCCAAGCTTGTTTCAATGATACTCCCCACCACACACATTCTTTTCTTCATATATACCAGATAGTTTTGTAGCAAATTTAAGACTTTGTTTTATTCTTACATAAATATTATACTCTGAAACTGTAAAAGGTAAGAACTTTTAAAACAGAACTACAATAGACTTCTTGCATTTTATTAGTTGTCTATCGTTCCCGTAACAAATTACCAAAAATTTACTTGCTTAAAACAACAAAAATTTATTCTTTCATTCTCACATTGCAAATGACTTGTAAAGGGCTAAAATCCAGACGTCAGCTGGGCTGGTTCCTTTTCAAGCCTCCAGGGGAGAAACCATTCTTTGCCTCTTCCTATTAATAGCATTCATTGGCTACCAGCTGTATCACTCCAACCTCTGCTTCTGTGGTCATGTTATCTTTTCTTCATTGACCTTCTTTGCCTTCCTTTTCTAAGGATTGTTATGATTACATTTAGGGCCTACCTGGATAATCCAGGATAAGCTTTGACTTAATTACATCTGCAAAGTCTCTTTTGCCCATATAAGGTAACACATTCATAGGTACCAAAGACTAGGCCATGAGCATCTTTGTGTGTGGGGGGCAGGGGGGGCCATTATTCAGCCTATCACAGACTTACAATTTAACAATAGTTCCTTAATATCATTGAACATCTATCTGATCAGAGTTCAAATGCCCCGATCATATCATAGTTTCTTTGATTTGTTTTTGTTTTCAGATGGTTTAATTCAATACCCAGTCAAAACCCACATATCGAGAAATAAAAATAAAATCCTAAGCTCCCCAGTTGACCAAATGGACCCCCCTCCCAACCACAAGGAGGTCGGATAGGCCTCCTTATATCCCCTCCTTTGTTAACCACTATTAGGCTTCCCTCCTTAGGGCTGAACAGAAAACAGCCCTTTGGAAAGATTTGCTCCACTGCTGACTTCAGTCAACCACCTAATGCTGCTCCTCCATTTTTGTGTTTTCAGCACAACTGACCAGTATTCCTTCCTGATAAAAGACCACGAATCATGACGTGGTTCTGACCAGTCTACGGATATTATGCAAAGAGGATTTTCGAGTCCTCTGTTTCACCTTTTGACATCAAAGGTTTGAAAACTCCATCTTTGAATCATGTTAATGCCACCATTTTTTGAACATGAGTTCCATGAAGAGGCATGAAGCACAGCGGCACATATGCATATTTCTTTTTTTATAAATATTCATGACTTCTCCTATAGCTTATTAAATATGCATATTCAGCCACCCTGCTCAGCATAAATTCCTGTTCCCTATGCTCCTCTGCAGTCTTCTCCGAAAGGATCTACACCAAAAGTAGGATGGAAAACACACTAAAATAACTTAAGGGAAGTGAGTTGTTCCTCTGACCTATTCCTGCCTCTCTCTTCCTTCCTTTACCCCAGAGGCAATAGGCATGACTTGTGCATCATTGTTATAAACTATTAATACACTGTTAATACACCCATACTAAATACATAAATTACCAATACTTGAAAAAATGGAGTGCAATGAGGCAATAAGAACTCATTCACATTCTCATATTTGGTGACTGCCAATTTGTTGGAGTGAAACAAGAGTGGAAATGGGAAGACCCCATTTAAAGCAATGTCTTTTAAGATCCCAGAGAGGCATTAAAAATAGAAATGTTTGCATTCCTACTGATTAATTCAATAAAATGGGTTGGCATCATGTGCAGAAAGTGAAGGTTGGTTAACATTAGTGATACTGACTGTTCAACTTGGGCAACACAGGTACCATACCATCAGAATTCAGGAAGATGGGCTGTTACAAGTAAACTCCTTCACTGACAGCACCTAAACAATGAGTAGGTAAATCACAAGGTAGGTGGATCAGTAAGAAAGTCAAAATCAATATATTTATTTTAGAGTAATCATTCAGGGGTGATATAAATAGCCTCTACTTTTCATGGTACAGTAGATGCATTGTGCTCTAAATGAAATAAAGATCAGATGGTTATTGAAAACATGTGAATCCTTCACAATGTGGTTAGAATAACATATGGTTTCAATAACCAAGTAGTACTTGTTTAACATACAGTGACTTTATTATTAAATGTGGTATGATTATTTAATTTAAATGTCAAATATTGAAACCAGCCTGGTTAAAGATTAACAGCTAATACCTACTTAGTGTTAAATATTCAACAAATGCTCCTTAATGTGGAATTACTACTTAACTACTTCAGTCCTGGAGCTTTTCTTTCAATGCACCTTATTATCTTACAATTCCTATGTGTTAAAACCTTAGAATCACAAGGCCTTAGTGCTGCAATGTTCTTACAGAGCTTTCTGTCTGTGCCTTCTTCCTTAAGGATGCGTAAGGAAGAGGATGCCAAGAGAGGTAAGACAACTCATTAGAGGTTTCGTTAACAGTTTTATACTTTCCAATTCAGCACTTTTCATGACACCACATTGCTTTTCTCATGGAAGGATTACATGGAGACCAGGGGCCTGACGTTTTCTAAATCTCTACAAAAGGGCAGAGATGATATTTTATTCATGGGCCTATCCCCAAGACCAGCAGGGCCAGGGCCAGTACAGATGTTTTTCCTTCCTTATCTATACTCTCCCTTTTAGCCACCCCCCTCCCCAAATATTTCCTCCCAGTTTGTTTGGCAGCTCTTCCAACTCAATGCTCAGGACATGAATTCCATTCTGCAACTTTGGCACGGCAGAAGAAAGTTCCTGCTCCAGATCATCATGATATCTGTAGGAAGAATGGAACTGAGCCCAGCTGTCTTGCAAAAGAAGAATGACTGCCAAGTCTTAAAAACTTAAAGTGAGAAGCAAAATCATAGCAGGATGAGCCATGAGTTTCCAACCTAATAGCAGGTCAGAATCAAGCAGGGAAACTTTTATCTATCTGGGTGTGACTGTGATTTCTTGGTGGATCAGGCCAAGGGTCTGGGGCTCACTAAAACTGGAACTGAACCAAATATCTGAAGAATCTGGTAAGTGTTCCACAAACATGAGTCCCTTAACTCTTCTCTCTCACTCTGACCCTATTTGCTAAATTGGCTATAGGAATGAGGCTGGCTCAAGCATTTTTGGAGTGAGCAACCAGAATGGTGACATACCGATAGTTCATCAAGTCACATGAAGAATATACTAACTAACTGGGGTAATTTTGCCTGGAGAAAACCACAGATATGTGTGTGTGTGCGAGTGTGTGTGTGCGTGTGCTCCTCTGCATGCACGCACAAGAGGAGGAGGTAGAAAGGGTGTGGATGAAATGGCAGGAAGTTGGGTTGTTGTTTTAGGAGTATCTTCATATGTTTTCTCTGCTACGTGGAAGTAGAAACAGGGTATTTCTGTGTAGCTTCAAGTAGAAGAATTAGTCCCAACAATCAGAAATATGGGGAAGCTGATTTGTGCTGTTAGTAAGAAATATCTTTTTAACCACCAGAGTTGTGCAGTGGTCGAATGGTGGAATGAGCCAAAGATGTGAGCTCCTGGTCTTTGAGACTGTTTGAACAAAGAGAGACTGAGGTACCAGGGAAGCCCTTAAGAGACAGGACTCTTATTTCTTTTCTCTTGACCACAAGATTCCATGGAACTGCCAAGAAAGCCTTGAGTTCATTTTTCATGAAGTAACCTTTCATTGCAGACCCCTCAGGTGTGATTTTCCTTGGGAAAGAGAGGCAGAGCCAAGGGACACATAAGAGAGACAGAAAAAGGAAGAGAAGGAGATCCTGAGAAGGAGGGACTGGCCCAGAGCAAGCAAGTGAAGAGCAGACCTGAGTTCCCATGGTGGATAAACGTGTTGCAGTTCCTATGTTGACGTGAGAGAACACAGAAGATGTAGGACAAAGGCTATGGACCAGGGCATAATTGGAGGTAGGAACTCTCAGCTGAGGCATCCTTGCACCTTAGAGATCTTACTACACTTGAATCAGACTGAAACTGCCCACAGCTCTTCCTTGATCTCTTCATTCCCAAGACTTGTTCTTCTTGCTTCTCTCTGCGCCATGCACCTGCATCCTTGGAGGTTGTTTCATTTCTCCCATGCATCATTTTGGACATGAAGATCAGACTCTTCTCTAGTTTTCTCCACAAATACACCTCATCTAACCTTTCATAAGGTTAATAAGTTTACTGAAGATTTGGATTCTTTGGGCATATCAAAGTGGGCCTGTCACCAGTGGCTAGCAGCTAACAGGAACCAGATAATAAAAGCCTCATGTCTATAGTGTTGGAGACTCAAAACTGATCTTCTGAATTCTCTCTGTAGCCCTGAGAGAACTGAGAGAAGAGCTGGGCAGAAGAGGATCAGGTGTCTCAGTATGAGTCCACACTATTGGTATGCATACTGACACCTAACTTCACTATGAGGACAAGAACGAAACTTTGAATGTATAGAGAAGTGAGACCAGTATGGTCAAAGTTGTATGTCATATCATGAAGAAAGTTGAGGAAATTAAGAATATGAATAAAAATAACAGTTAATACTTATTGAGTATTTGCTATGTCTCTGGCAGTGATCCATATGTTTTCATGCATGTCACCACATTTTTAGTCCTTTAAGGACCCTATGACAGAGGTACATGAGGGACAGAGTTTAGGGAACTCCCTAAGGTCCCAGCATTAGTAAATGGCAGAGATAGGATTCAAATCCAAGTCAAAGGCTCCAAAGTCAAACATTTAACCACTACATGACCTACGGAACACGATGGATGTGTTTGATAGTTGACAAGTGGACTCATCGATCCCTGTTGACCTTTCCTAGACATACATTGTGAGCTCCACATAAACAACTTTTGTCTCCACATGAAGATGTTCCTAACAGAGCAGTATGAAGATGGGATGGATGACTGAAGGCCAGAGTGAGCTCTCCATCCCAGCACTGGGAATGTTGAGAAGAGAGATGATTACCTTGTCAAACCAGGCCACAATTTTACACTATTGGTAATGATCCTAAGAACACCAGCGGGAATCATGGAATTTCCATTTATTCCAGGAAATTTAGGAGACATTCCATATAAGAGTGTCAGTCCATATAAACTACGGATTTGAGATTTTTAATATATCTCTTTTCCCCCATATTTGTGGCTATGTGTGCCATCAAATTTAATCAAACGGCCCTTACCTCTTTTACCAGTGGCAACCTGTGTTAAAACTGTTAAAGACCTTTGTTCAAATGCAAAACTCCAGACTGACAAGTCTCACCGATTTGGTGATTAGGTGGTATGTTGCCTCTACATTGGTTGTCAATGTCATTTTATTTCTGATATGCTATGATAGCAGGAGGCAGTTAAATAAAAACCAGACCATCTGCCTCCTCATCAAGGAAGCACCTCATGCTGAGAGTGAGGGCCCCTTCACATCTGTTATGTTTATATACATCTTCTCCTGGGTATAGGGCTCAGCGATCAGTCTATAAATGTGGTAACATGGAGCAGAATTTTCCTGCTTGGCTGGTATCTAGGCATTGAGTGTCAAGCAGTGATTCCAAGCTCATGGCATTCTGTGTCTATTGTCCACAAGTCCCCTACCCCAAGCATGGGGAAGAATTACTCTACATCTTCCCTTCCTTCAACACATAAAGTACATTATTTTTTATACTCTTACCACAGAAGGAAAAAAAATGCTTTTCCCACCATCAAGATTAACTCATGGTGGATTATTTAAATAGCACATGCTCTAATCTTGTCTCACTTCATATCAGCTTCCTGCTAAGACCATAAACTCTGGGGATTGAACTGGAGTGCTTACTACTTTTTAGGGGCCAAATTCACACATAATCTTCTTGTGGGAAGAACTTAAATTATAGACTATGAGCACTGAATCCACTCTCTCAAATCCAAACAAAAGATCCAGAAAATATATTGCCCACTAGACTCCCCATGCCCACCTTGCATGCCCACACTTAAATTCACATATGTCACCAAAAAGAAAGCTTACCCTAAAATTAAAAAGTGTCCTGGTATAGATTTTCTTCTGTTCTTTTATGAAGTTCCCCTATTTAGGTCAGCTTTGAGTCACACAAATTTTGGTGCCTTGAAAACAGTTTTTATAAAATACTGAAGGTGCTCCAAAAAATAATATTTGAGAAACAGTTGAAGAAATAAGGAATTTTTTTTTAGATCAGAAGTTTTGATGGAGCCAGGAAAACCAACGAACTTCTCATAGCTAAAGAGTTAATCTCCATGACTCTGGAAGGCATGGTTGAATCAATGGATACACATTCAGGGTGGGAAGAAGATAAAGTTGGCTTGATAGGAAAATTTATAGTCAACATTTTAACAATTAGAGATGTCCACAGATGCAATCAACTACTTAATAAGATAAAGCATTCCATGTCCCCACAGCTACAGTTTTCAAGCAGAGAAAAGGTAATTACGTGCTGAGTATTTTAAAGACGGAATGTGCTTATCAGATAAAGATACGATAGATGATCAGGAGAGTTCCATCTATCAATGCCCTGTAATTCTCTAAGTCAAGACTTTCACAAGAGCATTTATTGTCACAGTCCAAAGAGGCTAGCGACAGAGCCTAAAGCGAAAACTCCTGTCCTGCCCCTTCATAATGGAACGTGGGGAAAATAGGGATCGCAGCACAGGAGAAGGAGGAGTGAAGGTGAGGGTGTGTGTATGCCAGCTGGCTGTTGCTTGGTAACAAGTGTCAGTGCTTAAATTAAAAGAACTCCAGCACAGAGACCTTCTAAGAACACACTGTCCAGGCGACAGAAGACAGAAGAGTCTGTTTCATCCCCTGCTATCCATCGTCAAAGTCTGCTTCGAGGACCCTGGGCAGTTTAAGGTGGCATCTCTGGGTTCTGCAAGAAGCAGCCAAGGAAGCCAAGGGGCGCAAGAGCAGTTTGGTGAGCGTGCAGCAGCAGTGCCTCTCTGCCACCCTGCATCACTCGTGGGGTATCTCAACATGTAGCCAGGAGAAGGTGGCAGTGATGACCTGGCAACACAGCTGTAGAAACAGCAGAAAGCCAGACGATTGTACAGATGGGGACAAGGAAGCAGGGAGCACATTAACTGTGCCCAGCAGAGCATCCCAATATGGAGCCACGGTGCCATCTGTGAACATGGATGTGATCTTTGGTCAGATCTACTCTGCCCTCTGTGTGCTGCAGCTACGGACATGCATGGCAGAGGGATCACTCTCTTTTCTAGGACAGAGATGTCCAGATATGCCAACCAGGGAGCAGCAACAGGTCATCCATACCTATTACGCCTCCACTGACGAGCAAAGAATCTCCGTCTCAGGAATAATTCACCGACAACCAAACCCCAGAGAAGACAAAGACCTCTTCCTCTCAGTCCTATTTCAGGAATTATCCTTTTTGACATCCTGTTTGAGGGGGTACTTTATAAGACTCCTCAATAATTTTTCCTAAGGCTGGTCAAGTTTGTAGAAAAACTGTATTCTAGGCAGGGCTCACTTTAAGAGAGGAGTACCTGGAGCTAAGTCTCATTTTGAAGACACATGATCCTTCCCTCTTCTGACTTATTATTAATACAATTTCAATTTTTCAATTGCATAAGAAACAGCCTACCATAGAAGACGAAGAACTTGACTTGGAGTTCCAGGACCTGGGTGAGTTTTGGCCCTACCCCTTATTCGCTCTGTGATGCTGTTAAATTTCTTAAACTCTCAGGCCCATTCTCTATCTGTTTCTGACACTTTACAACTCCAAGTAAGTGCTGCATGAAGTTTGCATATAAATTATTAGCAGGGCTTTCCATAGTGTGTGAGCTGGGGCCATAGCATGTGGGAATCTATGTTTGGAAAGATAAACGGCAGTTATATGGATAGTCTGATTAGAGAAGCCCATGAAAGGAAAGGTCTGCAAGTTTAGAAGGACAGCTTTATGGTTTTAAACAGGCCACTTCTCAGAAAGACACCAAATGGTATCAAATGCTGTGCAGCATATTCCTTGATCTTGGTGCCATTTAATGGGAAAGACATCAGAGATTGGAGGAAAGAATGTTTAGGAAAAGAAAAACTGAGATTATTAGAGAAAGACATGAAGGCAATTATAAGGTATGGAGGCCATTCTGCTGGGGAAATTTCAATGTAAGTTATAACTAGAAGAGGTCTTTCATTTACTTGTACTTCGTTCAATTAGCAATTGTTTTTTGAAGTACCCTTTGTGTGCTTAGCACTGTTAGATAGTGTGTAGAATATATAGGGAGTGAAAGACATGATTCTTGTCCCCAAAGTTCAGGAAATTCAGCTTCTGTTTTATGATACCGCACCTGTAACAGGGAAGAAAACCAACACCTAATAAAATACATGTGGTAAATAAAGCCTATGACGGGCAATAAAAAAAGATATGTAGTATAAAATGGTGCCTCCTTACTAGGCAGTGAAACAAATGGTATAATGACGATAGTAGGTAATATTTACTGAGCACTCACTATGCAGTAGGATCTATTTTAAGTCCTTACATGTGTTAACTCATTTAATCTTCATAATAACTATAAGATGAAGAAAGCGAGGCACAGAAAGTTTAGGTAACTTTCCCAATGTCACACAGCTATTGAGTGGCAGGGACAGGAACCAAACTGATGAAATCTGAAGAAGAGATGCATGTGGTAAGTGATTAAGAAACGTGAGATTTACTAGACTTTAAGTTACTTCAGGTCATCCTTGTGGTCTGAGGGTCAGGTACCTGATAGTCCGTCCATGGTTACTTGTCAAAAGGAAGCTAACTGAATTAAATGAGCTGGGAAGAGGTAGGGAGAGAAGCATCAAGGTTATCTCTGAAAGTGCAATAGCAGAAGCAGAAGCGGGAACTGGCAGGGCTCTGTCTTTGTTGCCAGGGCAAGCCCTAGATCACATCCAGGGAAGAAGTCCAGGGACACCATTTAGCTTTGAAATGCTACGGAGGAGACGGCAGAGCAGCAGAAAGTGGGAGCACGGACCAGGGCTCCACAATTCTCATAACCAGGAGAAGAGCATGCTCATGTTTCATATGGCATTGTGAGCAACAGAGACCTCCAATTTGGTGACTCGTCTTTACTAAGCAAATACATATGCTACTGTCATGGATAAAAATTTATTTTGCATTCACAGTTCAAATGGCTAAGTCATGTGGCCTCAAAGGTTTCCCACAAACGCTTGCCATGTTTAGACAAACCATGAGAATGACTGGGTAACACCCTGAGAATTGGCACTCCGAGGTAACACCTCGGAGTGTGTTCTCTGGGTAACATCCTGAGAATTGCCCACAGCCCCGCAATCCCGAGCACTCCTGTCTGACTGCTGTTCCAAATTCAGTGTCTCTAAATTCAGCTAGGAAATGGCTGAGAAAAATTCCTCCATCCATCTTCTCAAGGGCGTTCAGTTCTTCTCCTTCCTCTCATGACCCTTTCCTACTTTGGCTGCTTTGGTCGGACTGTTTTTTCTTCCTCACCCTCCCGCCCTCTTCACAGAGTCTGTTTTAGTTTCTATCTTGTGAACACCCCAGAGAAAGTAAGCCAACATTTTTTTTTCCTATCAGAAGAGTGGAACTGGTCATCAGGATAAACTTTTTTCATCTAGTAAATGTTCCTCTGCGATTTTAACATCTTAGTCACGTATGGCGGCAGCCGCTAAAGCCCTCAGGGCAATAGGCCATATTGACACAATTAGCCTACATACCCTTCCGTTCCTGGAAGTGCCTTTCCTTTATTAGCCTTGAATATCAACGGTTTTTAATTTCCGAAGACAGGGCATGGAATCCAACTCCCAAATCCCACAGAGAGAAGAAAGCCTGGCTCCCACCCACTCGCATGTTCCCAGCCACAGTCCCATAGACTCCGCTTGCTCCCAGTTACATTGTGCCTGGACTTTGCTATCAATTAGACACTTGGTTGGAGCCAACAACATTTGTTCCTTCCATATCATGTTTTGAATAATTACAAAGTAATCCTCTGAAGCAGAGAATGCCTCGGCCTTGCCAGGAACGTGCTCTGTGGATGAACTGTGAGTGCCGTGGAGGATTTTGCTGTGGCCTCCATCACTGACTCTAGAGCTAGTTCATCCTCTCAACTTGGGCAGCCACTTGCCTAGCATTCTCCTAAAAGAATTTCCTTTTGAACACTGGAATCTTTCGCATGGTTTATAGTCAGATCCAAGTTGGCTATAGATTGCGAAGGCTTTTATAACCATTTTTTAAATATCAAATGTTGGAATCAATGAAGTAGGATGAACTCATTATTGCTTACCAGATGGTGTGACAGGTCATGAAAGACGATCAAACGATTCTTCAGTTTGACAAACAGTGGCTTTCCCAGTCCAAAAAATGATCTTTTGTCCATTCCAGATATTAGGGCAAGCACATGATTATTGTCAATGTACACAGGTAACCAGAGTGAGATTCACAAAGAATTATGAAATCAGCAAAGTTGGTCTTCAGTGTGACTCCCACCCTGGACACTTTTTCCAGCTTTACAGTATCCCTTCAACTTTCATTTTGAGAGTCTATCCTAAGGCTTCTCTATACCTTTGCAAAAGTGCTTTCCAAAAATATAGGAGGATGTTAAGGACTGACACACTGTTAATGTTCTTAGGAAAGTAGTTTTAACCTAATGGGATTTTCAAGGATCTATGGGTGGACTTGTAGGCGCCAGCCATGAGGGGGCGTAGTTGTGATTTTGTGTGATGGGTCTTCCCAGTGCCCGTGAAATTAGAATTAGTCCTAGACTTTCCTACAACTTAAGATGCAACTATTGTTTTTTAATCCTAACACGGAGCATATCATTGTCGTTTGTAGTTAAGAATAATTTTCCTTGATAATGATTTCTGTTAATTTCTTTCAAGCCTGGAAATTTTAGGTAATAGTCACTGGATAATGCTTATAGTTCTCTCGGGCAAACAGTGAATAAGTGGTGGAGGTTAAGTTATTCCAAAAATGTATGTGGGTAATGTTTGAGAAATTCCAAATTTATGACTTATGTTGCCTGAAAATGTAATACTTTAGTTGTGTGTTTATATAATTTTTAGTTGTAAGGAACTCAAAATATATTGTAGATACTATTCATTTAGCTAGTATAGTATCACAGTACCTAAGATTTATTGAGTGCTTTCTGTGTGCCAGCAGCTATAAGCAACTTTACATGTATTAAGTCATTTAATCTTCACAGCAATCGTAAGAAACAGATATTATTATCTCTAGTTAATCAATAAAGAAACTGAATGAAGTACAGAGAAATTAAGTAATTTGCCCAAGATCACAGGCAAGAATTTGAACCACATAAGTCTGACTCCAAAGGTAATATTACTTGTTTTACAAAGAATAAAATTAGGAATTTATTGAAAAATATAAGTGGTCAAGCTGGGATGGAAAACTAATTTTTTTCCATTCCCAAGCCAAAACACATTTTACTAGCCTAGCCCACTGAAATCTAGCCAAAGATTTTTCCCTAATAGAACAACAGTATATCTCCTTAAAATGTGGTAAATATGCAGATCATCAGTAGGAGTAAATTACTTTCTCAACTCAGTCAGGGAGAGTCCTGGGGCATCAACCCTGATGAACCACAATCAGAGGCGAACATTCCTAGACACAGTCCAACACTCGAGGCCTGAGTCCCTTCTCTTTCTGGGGGTCTGCCCCACTAGCCCCAGCCTCTTTTAGCCTATGACCCTGCAGCTAGAAGGCTGCTGGGTTCTGCTTCTTCAGATGTTGATCTTGACATGGTAATCTGAGCTTGCTTACTCTTCACTAACCCTGCATCTGCCCCATGCATCCTTAACAGACCTTGATATCAGACCTTGGTTTCAATCCACCTCCCTTTTTATTTTAGTGCTTTAAGGGAAGACATTCTTCATGCCAGACCAAACCTCATTATCGTTAACTCAGACCTGAGACACTTCTACTGGTATGTAACATTATTTAAGAGATTTCAAAAGTCGACTTTCTTAAACCTGGTAATGCATCAGAATCAGAGAGATTTTTAAAAATATGGATTCTGAAGAAAATATAACCTTGTGATAGGCAAATGTTTCCAAAATACAAAATAAAAAGCATTAAATGAGTCTGTACACTTCGTGACAATAATGTGAACTTACACATGTAGTTTTTACTTTTCTCTGTGTTTTGCTTTAAGAAAAAGCTTACCTTAAAAAAGCATATATCCCTGGAGTTCTTTCCCCAGGCCTACTGAATCAGCAATTCCTGTGTTAGAGTCCAGGAAATTTTATTACTGAATTATTTTTATTATTGTCCCTAGTCACTCAGATAAAAAATTAGTTTTGGGAATTACCAAAACTCCTAGGAGAGCAAATATTATATTAAAAATTCTAAGGCCAGGAGGGGGAAGCGGAGGAGGTTTATTTCATATAGAGAGAATAATTCCAGAAAACAATTGGACCAGGAAAGAGTACACTTCAGTCATGTAAATTCATATGCCACCACCCAGGTGAACAGATAGAGAATAGGGATGATGTGGGTTCCCATGTTAGCCCAGTAGGAGCCACCCTCTCTCTCTCCCTCAAATGCAGGTCATAGCTGTAGAGACAAGAGCACAGCTGCAGAATGTCACCATTGGAGAGGCCCTTCACCCACATTCTTGTCATGATGAGTCATTCAGTAAATACAGTAGGTAACCTTTGTGTGTTGAATCCTAGCCTCTGAAATCATGCAGCTGGCCGACTCACCACAGAGGAAAAAAGGCTTTCCCTGCCTTCTTCTGTGTGGAGGTAACTCAGTCGTGGGCTCCTAGGGGCCTTTCTGTGCCAAGTGAGCAGGTTATGGGGTCTCCGATAAAGCACACTTTGCTTGTTTGTATCAAGTTAGACCAATGTGAATTTTGAAAAGGCCAAACAACTTGGTGATGCTCTCTGTTTAGCATTGCGTGCTATGTTATCCTGTCAAAGAGCTGTACAAAAGCTTAAAATAAAATCAACCTGTCTCAATTCTTCTAGGCTGGAAGAAGAGAAATGGCCATGAAGACACTGGTCATTAAGATGCTATCTCCTCCAGAAAGATACCAAAATGACCATAAGATATGCTTTAGTATTGAGCTGAATTGGATTAAATTCCAGCACGGTTAGTTATCAAACCTGTGACCTTCCTAAGTCTCAATTCCCTCACCAGTAAAGTAAGCATAATCAAATCTACTTCACAGGATTATGTCAAAATTAAAAGAGATTTCTACAAACTGCTTAGCATAGGCTTAGCACATAGTAAATGCTCACTAAACAGAAATTATTATTGCTAGTGGTATTTTGCAAAAGGAACTAAGGCTCAAGTAAGGTTCTAATCTTAATGTCACAGAAAAAAGAGAATGGCAAATACTAACTTAGAAAAAGTTCTTTACAAATCTTTGATCTAACTTAATTACTTAAACCACTATTAGCAAAATTAGTTAGCATTTTGTCATAAATTTGTTGCTTTGACGGTTTGTACTTTATTCCTGGAAATGAAAACAATGGGCAATTTTGAAGAAAATTACCAGGTGAAACCATCTTAATTATTGAATTTTGGACTTTTACATGGATAAAGTCAGTTCCCTTATATGTCCAGCTCCAACCTTCTCCCTGAAATCTGAACTAATTCCTCCAACTGCTGACTCAACACCTACATCTTAATGGCTAATAAGTATCTCAAACTTAATGTGTACTAAACTGAATTCCTGAGATCCTGCCCTTTTTTCCTAAAATTGCACTTCTCCAATCTTTCCATTTCACACGTGGTTCCATCATTCACCATGAAGCGTAAGAAGGAAACCCAGGTGTCACCTCTGACTCTTCTCTTTCTCTCATACTCAGTATGCAATCCATCAAGCCATCGTTATCTCATTCCTGGCATAGTTGTTGCTGCTCTGCACTGCCCTGATTACTCCCTTTAGGACCGAAGTACACATTCCACATTACTTCAGGGGAAGTTCTGGCTCCAGGACATCAGCCATCCTGTCATTGTCCACCCTAGAGCTGGCACAATGGGTGTATTAATGGAATAGCCATGGTCACAAGAATGGAGGCTATGCTTGGACCCGGCAGTGTGGGATTTCATTCACCAAGACTGATTTAGCTATTACTGCCACTGAATTTTCAATATTCCAGCAATAACAACCAAACCTGAGTCCCTAATATGGCAGCATCCCTCAAAGAGACAAATCACCCACATGTTGGCAAGTTACTACATTGGATCCCTTTTATTCTGAGGGGGTGTGATTTCCTGGGCTGGAATTAGCTTGTATTCTGGCTGCAGCTTTGTGTTTCCTCCCTGCAGGGCCTCAGCCAGCACCAGTATTCAAAGGCTGAGTGAGAGTTTGATCCACCAACATGAGATCCCACATAACACAGCATTGTAGAGAATCCACTTTATAGCATCAGTGGCTCAGCAGTGACCAGGGGATCCACTGGAGCTATCACATGCCACAATGCCCAGAAACTTCTGGCTTGACAGAGCTCTGGTACCAGTTAGGAGATAAAGATGAAGTACCTACCTTCAATGAATGGCCATTATGTGGCTTGTATTATCAAAAAGGAGAATACATGGGTCTGGGAGCTGCACAGTAAAGGTAATACTAACTCTGCTTACCTTCACTCCTAGTGACCCACCGGGAAATTTGTGCTTTCCACCACCACAGCTCTAGGTTTTGTGGGTCTGGATGTCATGTCTTCCAGAGGAGGAACACTTCCACCATGGAACTTAGGAGTTTTATTAAACCTTAAGTTACAGCTTCCACCCAGTCACTTAGAGCTTCTTAGCCAAGAGACCAGCAGGCAAGGAAAGGAATCGCAAGCATAGTAGGAGTAAACGAGACTGATTTTTATTAATAGAAGGAGGTAGGGCTACTCTACTGTAGCGGAGTCAGTGAAAATAAATGTGGCTCCTAGTGATCCACAGGGAATCTCTTGGCTCTCTTCTGATCCACTTTGGCAGTAAATGGACAAGGACAGCAGAAGGGTATGGTCACCAGAGCTCAGACTCCTTAGGCATGAGGGTCTGGGTCACCCCATCACATAAACTACCGGGACCAGCAGTGGAGCTAGCCAGGGGTGGACAATCTAGAGTGGGTAGTAAAGAAGGTGAGCTTCAGCTGTAGCCATGAGACCACTCTATTCCCCAGAAAAAGAGACTGATCAGAATCCTGGAGGAGTTGTTGCCAGATGGGCTGAAGAAATAGGAAGCAGTGGATGCATATGGCACAGGGGGTGGATTGTTGTGGATACCCACTTGCCCCTTCATGTTTGTAGCACTCACTCCCCCAGTTGCTGGAAATGTTACTTGCTGACGGCTCACAACTCAGTCCCTTCTCAGGAATTGACCTTCAGCAGAGGGAGCTGCCTCACTCAGGCTTACACCCCTTCCCCAGGGGCAGCCGGCATCTAACGATTATTTGATGAGGCATTACAAAGGCCTGACCTTCCCTGCTCTGCCTCAACTGGAGACATCTCTGAAGGACTAACCCAGATGCAGAGCTCCCGGTGGGATGGGCTGAAGCCTTTGTAGCAACTGAATCACAGCTCAAGTTCTGCCTCTGCCCAGTCCTGCCTCCTCCGCTCCCTTACACATTTGTTCCTGAACATACTCCCCAGCAGCCACCTGCACGCCAGTCTCTCTGTCTCCTTACTGTCTGATGCGAAGTCTTTGCTCCACTCAGCAGCCAGGCTGATCCTCAAATATAATTCAGATAATGACACCCACATGATGGTTTCCCGTCACTCTTACAATGGAAGGTTCCTCCCAAGTTCATAAGCCCCAGTGTACTCTCCAGCTGCTCCTCCCCTTGGTCACTCCACTGCCTGGCCTGCCTTGACCCACCCAGGTCAAGAAGTCTCCCAGCTTAGGGCTTGAGCACTGCCGTACCCTCTGCCTGGAGGGAGCTTCCTCTAATACACAAATGGTTTGCAACTTCCCTTCATCCAGATCTTTGGCCAGCTATCACCTTATCGTATGGTTTTCTGTGTTCACCCTAACAAAACTGTACTCTGTCCATCCCTGTTTTATTTTTCTGCATAGCCCTTACTACCACCTGACGTTCTGTTACTGATGGATTGCTTGATTGATGAGGCCTTTTTGTATTTCTTCCACATTGTAACACAACATCCACGTAAGCAAGGATTTTTCCTGTTCTGTCCACTGCTGTATCCCCAGTACCTAGAACAGGACCTGTTTGTATTAGCAGGCATTCAGCAAATGGCTATTGAATAAATGGACTGAATAAAGGATGAATGAACAGTTTGTTGTGAGTTCACATATCCAACTGTACAGGTTTTCCAAACAAAAGTGTAAGACAATCTACAATATGCTGACAATGATTCTGTCTCGTAGGCACCCTCACTCAAACTTTTACTGAATCACACTCATAGGAGTGGCCCATTGCAAGCTCAAGTTTCTTGATGGTCCCCAAAGGCTAACTATGAGTCTGAGTGTCAAAGCACAAAAATCTTTCAATACATCTGGTGCCTTATTTCTGCAAAGCATTGTGACGGAATGCATTGGATTTGGGTGCTTATCGTTACTTGTTTGTGTGTGGGATGTTCTGCTTGTTTTTTTTTTTTTTTTGTCTGTTTTGTTTTTTTGAATCACAATGTCCATCATTGCCTACACCTAGTAGGCAATAGATAGGACATGAGCCATTTTGTCTAGTCTCCAGCTCCCATGACAATAAGCTAAAAGGCACTGAAAGAGCTCATACAGGTGCTATACCACTCAGAGTTCAGGGTAAAATAACTGGAAACGGCTCTAGATATTTAAGAAAAAGAGGTTTCATATAGACTAAAGGTGCTTGCACAATCTTCAGAAGGGCTGGAGGAAAGAAAGCCACTTTGTTCCAAGACAGCACCATCAGTATCACTGAGATCTGGAAGTGCTGAGATCTAGAAAGGGCTGCTGATGCTGCTCAGCTGTTGCCACTGTCCTCACTGTGTGACACCCACAAACCAGCTACCTGGCCCTGGAATGTGAATTCCAGCTTCTGAAAATGCTCTTCCTCTCCTGTTCTTGCTCAATAGCCCCCAGGGCAGCAGAAGACTAACCTCCCTTGGGCTATCCCTATTTCATTGGTAGAACTATATCTTATCTGGAACCTAGTTGCATGTTAGCCTGTGAAATGTCATTTTTTAGTCTTCCAAATACAAGTGGGTAAAAGAAAGGGTAGAAATGGATGTTGAATGCAATAAAAATTATCCAGCAGATGTGCCAATTTCAAATGAGGCTGTTCCTTTGCTCTGTAAGAATCTAGTTTGGTATCGAGATGGAAGACAAAAGAAAGTCCCATTAACAAGTAATAACTTTCATGTAACAAGTACTTTGTGCTTGGCACCATACAAAGCACTTAACATTCATAATCTCATTTACCCATCTTAATAACTTTATGAAGCCAGTAGTAATATTATTCCCATTTTATAGATGAGAAAACCAAGGCTTAGAAAGTTTCAGAGGTGTGCCAAGTACATACCAATAGTAAAAAGAAAAGCCAAGATATAAAGTCAAGGCCAAAGTTTTTAACCACTAGGCAACATCACCCCCACCTCCAGCTTATACCACCCACTCCATCAACATGGAAGACGGTTCACCATATATAGCCTCCTCTTCCTCCTCCTCTCTCTCTCTCTCTCTCTCTCTCTCTTGTTCTTTTGCTCTCTTGCTTTGTCATTCCACCTTCACTCTTGCTTTCAACACATAACCTCTTATTATGATTAGTATGATGTACATATCCATACATTTATGTATTCATTAATATCAAGGGATTATAAAATTCATGCATCTCATGTTTCAGCACTCTAAAGAAATTAGTTAATTTCCACACATAGCTGCTTAGGGAAAATTTGAAAAATTCTCTAAGAAATGGCAAAACTCTTTGCATGATAGAAATGGGATGGTGGGGAAATACCAGTATCCCTAGTAGGAAAACTTAAAAGACATTTCAAAATTCTCTTAGTCATGCATCAGGGAGTCTTGAGAAAGACCAGTCACTCTGGCTATTTTTGTTACTGAGAAAATTTAAACACTCCTATATTTGTTTTGTGGTTTCCTAGGTTATCTTTTCCAGAGGTCACTCTGGTTTGTAACGAAGGAAGAAGAGTGAGAAGGGAGTGTAGATGAAGTAGAGTGACAGCCACATCATCTTCCTGCTGTGAAGATATGGCTCTCACCCAGTCACTTCAGGTTCCTTGGCCAAGGGACAAGTAGGTAAGGAATGAACCTGATCACAGGAGGAAGCCGGGCTGCTCTACCAAGGGGCAGCCAGGGAAGAACATATTTGGCACCAGGATGATCCACAAGACATCTCTTGGTCCTCCTCTGCCATTTTGACAATGTTTAAACAAAAATAGCATGTGGGCATGGTGGCCAGGGTCTTATAGTCCAATGCTGAAGAAAAAAATTGTATAATTATGAGTAATTAGCAAAATTAAAACAAACTATGTGCACAAGAAAATGCCATAGGAAGGGATAGGTGATACAAGACAATTGTCAACTTAGGAATGTTTTCTTCTGATCATGACAATTTTGAGGGGTCCCTTTGAAAATTTTGCCAGAAGCAAAAGCCTTATTCAAACTCCTTAATTTTAATCATAAAGATGAAAAGAACCTGTCAAATTAGAATTTTCTGTGGACATTTCTGAAGCTTGCTATACATATATCCTTCATGATCTGCTTCATAAACTAGAGGCAATGAGACCTCATGTGTAGATCTGTGCTCTTGGATCATCTGAACTCCCCCACCTGAACGTAGTCCACATTTTCCTCACATTTTAAATTCAGCAACCTGTTATAGGAACTTGAGAATCACCTTAAGGATTTTATTAACAATTAGCAAGTAGTCTTTCTTGACTGCTAAGGTGACAACCAAGGGAAAATGTGAAGCCGGACCTTCCCACAAATACCTTTTCTATGTGTATCTCAGTAAGATGAGCTTACTTTTTTTTTAACAAATGAATGAATGAGTGAATAAATAAATGATGACCTGCTCTCTCCTACCTAGCCAAGAATTCCACACCACAAATCTCCAAGTTAAAAATCAATGGGGGAGATAAAAACAGATGAGGGAGAGGAGACCAGACTGGACAAGGAGATGAGCCTGGACCAGGAAGAGGAGATGAGACCAGACCAGGCCAGAGAAGGAAGAGGAGACCAGACCAGAAAAGGAAATGAGACCCGATGAGGAAGAGGAGACCAGACTGATGAGGAAGAGTGTGCTAAGTTCTTAATATGCAGTACCTCATTCAGACCTCATGTACCATCCTATAAGATAGGTATTGTTCTCTACCTTGTTTACAGATGAATAAATTAAGGCTTAGAGAAGTTATATAATCTGCCCAGTGTAACACCTTAACTCATGAAATTGAGAATCAAAACCAGGCCTGACTCCAGAGTCTTTGCTCTTAGCCGTTATGCAAGTCAGATACCTTCTTTCTCCCTATATGGTTGTTCCCACAACTTCCTCCAAAAGTGTCCTCAGGCTGGCCCTGGGGCTGAGCCACAGCTGCTGTCCTGGTGATTTCCAATCCCAGATTTTATTTTTACTGTGGATGGGGGAAGGGGCACAGTCCTGGCCTGGAGGGCAGAAATTGGGTTTCTTGTACTGTTCCGTCTCTGGACAAAAGCGGGTGAACTCTCAGCAGGCACCTCTTGCACTAGGCCTCACTTGCCCTGTTGGTAGCACAGGAAGAATAATCATACTTCTGGTACCTGCCAAAATTACTCTTTTTTGGGATCATATATGGGAGAAATCTGCATAAAGGATTAGCACTTATTAGACTATGTATAGATCTAGCTCCCAACCAAAGTTCCAGACTTAATTCCTGAAAGTTCCCAGCAAACTTGGGAAACCTCAAAAGGATCCTTACCTCCCTGCCTTTGTTCATGCCTTTCCACATATCTGAAAGGCCTCCTCATCTTCATCTACCATAACCCTACCTAACCAAAAGGCTGAGTTCATAGGCTTGCTCCTAGAAGGTGTTTGGGGACAGCTGTCTTTGAAGTGATCTATTTCTCCTATATAATCTTTGGCTGTAAGCACTTAAGACAAGCATCACTCCTAGCCTTACCATATAGTTACTGATGTATGGGACATCTCCTCTATGGAGGACATGTATTTGCTTGCCTAATATCTTCTCCTCCTTTTAGTAACAGCAACTTGATTTTCCTCTGGTGAACAACATTCCCTCACTTTTAATCCATAGGATTTGGATGGGGTCAACCCCACTTCCAAATCCAGAGGTATGCATGTGATGTAGGCCTATTCAGAGTTACTATAATGGATTCGGTGAAGGGCAGGAGACTCAATTATAAGCATTGAGAATTACTCCTAGGACTTTTGCTAGGACTATTGGCATAAAAACCTCTATTTTTGCTACAAATAGATGTAAACATGGAGCTGTGAGGGGTTTTCACATGGAAAAAAAATTCCTGAGGATAAAGCCACCTAAGAGCAGGTTACAGAAAAAGACCTAATCTGGAGGATAACATTGTTTGAAATCCTTGGATCTTAGATTCAGCTATTCCTGAAACTATTAATAAATAGAAGTAACCTGCCTAGGACAAATAAATTCTGTCTCCTGCCCACATTCTTTTTTTCCTTTTAAGCTAGTTTGTGTTGGGTTTCTACAGTGTAGAATTGAAAGATAGGAACACATCCTCAATTTGTTTATGAATTTTAAGTGGCCAAAGGCCTGATCTTTTTAACTTTACATCTCTTAGCATGGTACCTGGAAGACAGAGGGTCCTTGAGGTGTGAGAATTGATTCATTCAGTCTCACTTTCCCTGAGCACCTGCAATGAGCTGAGCTAAGCACTGGAACCACAAGGAATAATTAGACATAGTCCTTGCACTCAAGGAATTCTGAATTTAGTACAAGGAGGAGGTATGAAAATAAATACTTTATAATATAACTTGCTTTATAAACGGAAATCGGAGCAAATTTTTGTGGGATTCCAGAGTGTTGGAGATTTGGGGAGATGGGATGTGGGAAGGCTCCTCAGAGGAGGTGACAAGTTCTTAAAGAGTCAAGTTCTTAAAGAACAAATAGAAGTTCCTAGGCAGAGAGGTGGACATGGGGAAAAGGTTCCAGGGATGAGGTATTCCAGGTGGAGAGAACAAGATTATACATTAATAATTATAAAATTAATAGTAAATCACCATCTCCTGTTCTTCCTGTGGCCTCTTCACAAGCTCCTTCCTCTTTCTTTTCCTCTGCCTCATCTATCAGTGGAATCATCATAGCGGTTAAGAGCACAGGCTCTGAGCTCTGAAAGATTTTGGTTCTGCCTGACAGGGTGCCTCATGCCTATAATCCCAGTAACTCAGGAGGCTAAGGCAGAAGGGTCACTTGAGCCCAGGAATTTAAGACCAGCCCGAGCAACATGGTGAGACCTCATCTCTACAAAAATAGAAAACTTAGTCAGGCATGGTGGTGCATGCCTATAGTCTCGGCTACTTGGGAGGCTGAGGCAAGAGAATCACTCGAGCCTGGGAGTTGGAGAATGCAATGAGTTGTGATGATGCCACTGCATTCTAGCCTGCGCAACAGAGCAAGACTTTGTCTCAAACAAACAAACAAAAAGATTTGGTTCTGCCACTTACTACAGACATGACCTTGAGCAAAATCACTTACATTATACAAATAAGGACAATAGTGTATTTGCCTTATAATACTGTCAAGAACATTAAACAAAATTACAAATATAAAGAATGTGCCTGGCACAAGGTGATTCTTAAGAAATGTTGGCCGCTGATATTTTTATTGTCATAATCAAGAACCTTTAAACACTAAGGAATAAAAAAGCCAAATCGAACTGGCGTAAACAGTAAGGAGATTCTTCATTGCACATAATGGAGAATCTCGAAGTGCAGCAGGCTCCAGGCATGGAATAATCAGGGCTCTGACTCCTTTTCTCTGCAGTGCTCCCAGCTCTGCCCTCTTCTTCATATTGGCTCTGTCTCCAGGATTCCCTCATTGTCCAGAGGTGGCTGTGTCACCAAGTCCTGTGCAATTGTGACAACATTCTTCCTTGTTCACATCCATCATGGACAGAGGAAAAAACTTCCTCCCCCAAACAGAAATATAAATCTGCTTAGGCCAGCTTAGCTTGTGTGTCTACTCCTGGACCAATGACAGTGACCAGGGCAATTCCCTGTGTTGATTGGATTAAACCTGGCTTCCTGAACCAGTCACTGGTAAGTGAGGTTGGGTGGCCACTATTGGCTTAGACTAATTAGGATCCACCCGTAGGTTAGAGACAGGTTCCAGCTTTCTCCTGATCACATGGCTGCATCATGGCAAGGGAAGAAGGTTCTGTTAGAGAGAAAGAAGGAATAACTGGATGTTGGATGGACAACCAACAGCGTAGCGTCTTTTGCGATGATTACTATTTCTTTTTTTCCATGCTATTTTACATATGTCTCTTGAGATCTTGGCTCAAATGGTTCCTTATCAGTGAGGTTTTCCTTGACTATACAAGCCAGTTAGTCAGTAAGTCAGTGAGTCAGTCTGTCTCTCTCCACTCACGGAGACAGACCTGTTTTGTTTTATAATGAAAAGCTTCTCATGTGAAACCGCTTCCTGCTTGTCGTCACTCCGTCTCACCGCCCCTGCTTGTGATTTTTTTCTAAACAAGGAGCCAAAGAACTAGAATAACAGCCCACCAAGAGGCTGGACCTGACACTTTGGTGTGTCTGCTTGTTCTTCAGACAAGAGCACACCAAGAACCGAGAGCAGACTGCAACCTTGACATTTTGTTTTATCTAAAGCACTTATCACCACCTGACATGTCATATGCTTTTAGCCTTGTTTATTGTGCCTTCTCCCTCTAGAATATAAATTCCATGAGGGTAGAGGTTTTGAGTTGTTCGTTGCTGTACTTCTAATACCTAGAAGAGTCTTGGCCCATAGTGGGTACACAATAACAATTGTTGAATGAATAACCGGTTCTGACCCTGCTATGAGGCCTAGGAATGGCCCCAGCTTTCACAGCTCCTCCTTTTCTTCTCTCCCTCTGCTCTCTTTGCCCCCGATCTATCTCCTGGTCTCTCATAGCCATCTGCTGAATAGGCTAGTATTAGTAATTTTGCTTTGTAGTTCCCTATGTAGTGTTGATTATAAATCTTTTTCTTCTCCCTTTTCATGCTGATTACCTCTTATTTTCTACATGCATAATATTAGATATTTTGTGTTCAAATAAAATTAGAAAATCTGAGTGGCCCTTATATCCTGCAAAAATTTATGACATGGCATCTCATTTCTTTTGAGAACTACATTTATGTTTTTACACATGTATTTGAGAAACATAAGGAGTGTTTCACTGTAGGTGCGTCTGACTCTACCATCCATAGCCCCCTGAATTTGTATCCTCTTTGAAGTCTTCTTTGGTATAGATATTTTTTAAAATTTTGAGGGAAAAATTCTCTGCTTTCTCCTGTACTACTCCCAACCCTAAAATCTGTCTGCCTCTGATAAGGGACATTTGATAAGGCATTGTTTTCTTAGGTAATATTTTCTGACTCTAGGACTGGACAAAAAAACAATCATAAAAATAATAACAAAAAGCATATATTTGCTTAGCACTTTACTATGAACTGTGCCCATTGTTCTTCTCTTAGGTATAAAATTAATATGAGCTTATGAAATGTTACTTGTTTAAAGTAAAAAAGTGAAAGTCTCTCCATCTTCTCTAATTTTACGCCCCAGGGGTAAATACCACTAATGGATTGGTGTATATTCTCTAGACTTTTTCTTTGCACACATGGTACGTCCAACAGAATTTCAGTTCCCTCTTTGTGGTACAAGTTGTTGCCAGGAAGCAGCTACCTAGGCAGGGATCAAAAAAAAAAAAAAAAGAAAAGAAAAATTCTGGAAAATGACAAGTCAACACAAAAGATGTCATGAGACAATGTATGACTAGTAAACAAATGGTATGGACAATAAGTGCAGTGCATCTAAAGGCGAGATATATCACTATGGACTGGAGTAGCATGGAATGTAAGATGGAAAAAGGATAAAGCCATCATGTTTCTAGACTGGGTCCATCTAATCCATTCCTCCTACACACAGCATGAGAGAACTTAATAATATCCCAACCTATCACTGCTGTGCATAAATTCATCAACATGGTACCACTGACTTCAAGGTATCCCAACTCTTTCATGTGGTTTATCAGATGCTTCGTATGTTCTAGTCCCTGCTCCCTTGATCTCTGGAAACTCCACTGATCAGAAAAGTAGCCAATAGCCACAGGTGTCTACTGAGCACTCGAAATGTGACTAGTCCAAATGGAGATGTGCCCTAAGTGTAAAACATGCATTTGGTTTCAAAGACTTAGTTCAAAAAAAAAAAAGTAGAAATCTCATTAATAAAAAATAAATAAATAAAATAAATAAAAAAGTAAAAAACAACAGGAGAGGGGGCACATTGTTTCCATAGGGTCACTATTAAATATTTAGTGTGCTGACTCACTCAATCATTGTTTTATTCATTCATATGCGATAAATATCTACTATTTGCCAAGCTTTGTGCTACAGGCTGGGGATCAAATATAAATATCATCTAGCTCTATCCTTGAGAAATTTAAAAGTGAGTAAAGGAGCCGTGTAATCTAATATTTATAATATAAATATTGCAGCAGAAGAATACAAAAAATTCTTATTTCCAAATAACATGGAGGAAGGGGATTAAGGAAGGCAAAATAGAGAAGGTAGTACTTGCGCTGGACTGTGTATAATGAATGGGTGATTGCCAGGTAAATAAGGAGGAAGAGCATTCCTAGAGAAGACGTCAAGCATGAGAGCTGTGGCTGATAAATATTAATATTAGTCCCTCATGATTAGAGCAGAGAGGTCATGAGTACTGAAGAGTGGCTGAAGGGGAAGATAGAAAACTAGGTGGGGTCATTGAGGGAAGGGCCAGGTTCAGTATATGCTATTTCTATTTTACAGGCAGTGGAGATCCATTAGGTGATTTAAGCAGGAGGGCGAGAGTGCTCTGCTGCCCTGTTCCTAACCTCTCACGGCTCTCTCCCTACCATCCTAGCTGCGTTTCTCCTTTCCTCCTCGCATCCTTCCTACGGCAGCCTGATTGTGGGCATCACCCAAAGCTGACCCTTACTTCTTTCTCTGATCTTTCTTGATGAATAATTTCAGTTTCATAATCCGCCTCTCAGCTCTCTGTTAATAATTCAAACCCTTATCACCCGTCTATACCTTTTCCTTATTGTCAGTCTGTTTTGCTCATAACATATAGGTCATGGCCACTGGAATGTGTGACAGACAGCTTTGTGATGTGTCAGCTTGGCCAGGCTGAACCACATTCCCCAGGCTTTCCTTTCTAGTATGTGTCTGATTTGGGTAGACTGCAGGATGTGTTCTTTTGTGAGTTGGAGGGAAGGTGGGAGGCAGTGACACACACACACACACACGCCTTCTCCCAGTTACTCAAGCAAACTGTAGTCCAAATCCTGCAGCGAGGGGATTTTATAGATGTAAGCAAAGACCCAAAGCAGTTGATTTTGAGTTCATCTAAGGGAGATTATCCTGGGGTGCCTCACTTAATGGGGTGGAAGCCATTTGGGGAGGATGAAGCTTTCCCTGAAGATCAGAGACACCAAGCAGGCCTACACACCCTCCCTCACTTCTGGACCTTTCCTTTCTCTTGTGGACTTCAAGAATCAGCTGGAGCTCGTGGAGTTGCCTCTGGCTTGTGACCTTCCCTTCCTCATGGCTGCTCTGTGGACTTCAGGCTCACTTAGCCAGCCCCCATGATTCTATGAGCTGATCTCGTATAATAAGTAAATCCATGTGTAGGTATATATAGTATTTAGACACATGTATATACACTTACACACATATATAAATGTTCATATAAATAGATGTGATGTACTGATTGATTGATCAATAGATAGATAGATATCCTACTGGTTCTGTTACTCTAGTTGAACCCTGACTGATACAGAATGTTTCACTCTCAATTCAACTATCCAGAATTAAACTAATTATTCTTTCGTCATTCTACACAAACCAATTCCCCCCCTTTTTTTTAATCTAATTCACTATATACTCTTTTCTGAAATTTGTAAAACAAAAAGACACTTCTTTCTTCTCATCTATAGTATCCCAGCAACCCCTAAGTCCACACAGTTTTCCTCTGAAGTCTCTGTCTTCCTCTATTCCAAACCAGGCTCCCCTTTTCTCATGCTGGGATAATTTTCATTCTTCCTAAGATTTTTCTCCGTCTCAATTCCCCCCCTTTCAATGCTGTTTACCTGAAGACCTTCTTATGTCTTACTACTTACTGCTCTACTTAAGATGGCCATACTACTACTTACAGGTTAAAATCTAAGTTTTTTTTCTCTTGTTATTGTTAAGATGGCATTTAAGGCCTACCAAAATATTGACTCATAATTAAGAAATGTCCAATTTCCTTAAGTACTAAGTTTGACAGTTGATATCTCTGACATATCACTTTGACACTTCTTGTTTTATGTTTATTGGGAAGGTACATCCTCAGTCTTTCAAAAGCATTGTTTGGCCTGTGATTATCTTTCAAATTATTTTTTTTAGAGCAATTTTTGTGAAACCATGGATAAGTCAAAAATTTGTGTTATTTTAGAATATGAGTTCTATCGTGGAACCAATGCAGCACAAACAGCTCAAAATATCAACCAAGTGTTTTGGAAGGATGTGGCTAATGAATGTACAGTATATCAATGGTTTGAGAAGTTCTGTTCTAGTGATTTTCATCTTGAAAATGAGCCATGTGGGTGACCTGAGACCAAAGTGGATAACGATGAGCTGAAAGCTGTAGTGAAAGCAAATCCATCTCAACTTGCACGGGAATTAGCAGCAAGGTTTGATGTTACTATTTCAACAATATTGGACCATTTGAAACAAATCAGCAAGGTAAAGAAGCTGGATGGATGGGTTCCTCATGAATTAAACGAGCATCAGAAGAGACATCATCTTGAAGCTTGCCTTTCTTTGCTGTCGTGACATGGAGGCAAACCATTTCTACACCGTATTGTTACGTGTGATGAAAAATGGATTTTTTTTGACACTCACAAGTGTTGAGCACAATGGTTGGATGAAGATGAAGTGCTGAAACACAGTCTAAAACCGAATATTCATCAAAAAAAGCTGATGATGTCTGTTTGGTGATCCAGCACTGGTATTATTCACTACAGCTTCACCTGGTCAATTGATTACACTGAATGTCTATTACAACTAATTGGGTGAAATGATGAGGATGTTTGCTATTAAACTGCCAAGATTGGTCAATAAAAACAGGCCAATCCTCTTGGAAACAATGCTCGACCACATGTTGCACAAACAATGCTGCTCAAACTACAGAAACTGGACTTGGAAACTCTCTGTCATCCACCGTATTCACCAGACCTTGCACAAACTGACTACCACTGCTTTGTAGGCTTTGGACCATTTCTTGCAAGGAAAAATATTCAGTTCTCAGCAAGCTGTGGAAAGCGCCTTTCATGATTTCATCATCACTTGTTCTCCAAGATTCTTTGCTGCTGGCATAAACAAGCTACTATTAAGATGACAAAACTGTGTTGATAGTTTAGGTGCATACTTTGATTAATTGCACTGCTTCTTGTTTGAGAGACAATACACTACATTTTTGATTCAAATTCGCACATTTCATATTTAATGACCTAATACTATAATAAAAATGATAATCATAATAAAGTAAGCACTTCTATGCAAGGCACTCTGAGAAGTGATTTTTTTACAAATTATCTCATTTAATACTCACTATAATCCCATGAGATGGGTACAATTATCATCCCCATTTTATAGGTGACAACACTGAGGCAGAGAGAGGTTAACTCCCCATCTAGTGAGTGGGACATCTGGGATTTGAATCTGAGCCATCTTACCCCAGAGCCCACCATTCTCATGATTCCTGATTTCAATCTCACATTCTAAATAGACTTGTATTTCTCATTGTTCTTGAATACCTAATACCCGTTTTCTCACCTTGCTTGTGTAATTTTTTCCTGCTAGGTACATACTTCCTCCCTGCTCTCTACACAACTCTCGGGCCTAATTCAAGTCCTATATTCTCCAAATAACATTCACCCATTATTATAAGCCATTCACATTTCACTCTTTTCTCATTACCTGCTGCATCTACTGTTGGTTTGTGTGACTACCTCTACTCTCCACTTAGTCTGTAAAGGACCATGCTTACATTTCTTTTATACAGCGAAGATGCCTCCCACAAATAGATCTTTTATTAGTGCAGTTTTGAAGGAATTAATTTTTATCTCTGGAATATTAACATCATATTTTTCATATCTATACCAAATAATTTAGTTCTCACTAATCCAATTTTAGTATAAACATGGAAAATTTCCTCATGACAAGGCAAAAGCAGGGTTCACTCATTTAATTAAATGATCTAATCCTGTGTTCTGATGAATTTGATGGTCTTATGAAAGTGCTGGAGGTAAGAATATAAAAATTCCCTGAGTATGTGAGCATTATTAGTGAGCCCCTTGCTGAACAATTTCACAGTTCTTTACCCGTAGAAAATCATTCCAATCCAAACAGGCCTCTGGAGTACATCCATGATCCTTTTCCAGCCTTTTACATTCCTCTGTTTGTGTGTGCTTGTCTCATTTAATTTTGATAAGAATTGAGCAGAGAAGAGAAAAAACGCATTATCTCTGCCAGAGAAACTTGGGTTAGATTTGTTCTAACACATTTGTATTTCTCTAATGCTTGGCATCTTGAGCAGAACTACAAATGTTAGTTGATTGAATATTTTTCTACTGGTTCTTTGTATATTCTTATATGATAGTATTTATCAAAATATTATTGGTTGTTCATACCTCTCTCTTTGAAGGATTATATGTCTTAATAACTTTTTTTTAGAGTCTAACACAATCTCCCCAAAATGGTTGCCCAATGAATTAAAGGGGAAGAAAAAGAATTGTTTGTTTAAACTTCCTATGAAAGCATAATGAGCACTGATTTATAAGATCAGGATGTCGTTGGTTTTTTTTTTCTCACTCTTTTTATAGTTGCTAATATAAATAATTACAAATAATTACAAATATTCCCCTGTGCCACTCAATGAGAAATGTTCCTTTGATTTGAGCAATATAAAAGAGACCCACGTGATGGAACTGTTCTGTATCTAGACTGTGGTAGTGGATACGCAAACCTATACATGTGATAGAATTACAAAGGACTACATACATACACAAATGAGTATAAGTAAACTAGGGAAACATGAATATCTGAATAAGATCAGTGGGTTGTATCAATATCAATATCCTGGTTGATATTTAATTATAATTTTGCACCAGTAACTTTTGCAAGATGTTACCATTGGAGGAAACTAGGTAAAGGGTACCTGGAAATTTTTTGTATTATTTCTTATAACTGCCCGTGAATGCAATTATCTCAAAATAAAAATTTAATTAAAAAAAAGACCAATCTCTTTACCAGTGGTTTCATAATGCCTTGGGGTTAGTATAATAGCCATTAGGGTGTTAATCAGTGACACTGTTAACCCTTCGGGGTATCTTTTGGATACACAACACGAAAAATTGCCCAAAACCCAAAGTGATGCAGAGGGTAAGATAGGGTGAAATGGCCCTTGGCTGCAGTTTGCTTTAGAGCTCCTTTCCACTTTCTCTCCTCTGTACTTGCCTCAGTTGCACTGTTGTACACTACGAAGAAAGTGGGATAGCCGGGCATCAAAACCTATTTCTGCATGCATTCTTTATAAGGCTTTAGAGATATCACTGAAGTTTCCTTGCCTTTTGTCAATGAATAAGAAATATGTTTCCAAATCAGATGCTAAAAATTCCATGAGAATGCTTGATTCATGGTGGTATTCATTCCATTTCCCTGTGTAATAATGATAATGCTATTTATACAACAGCAGTAGTGTTAGCAGTAGTTGTTCACGTTGCTAATGTTGTTACAGCACCGGGGGCTTTCCATGTTCTCAAGAACTGGGCAGGTGGTGGGGCCAGAACCTGGTTACAGCATCGTTATTCCAATAAACTATTTTCCTGTGACTTGTCTCCATTAGCACTGAAATGCGAATGTAGCAGCTCTCCATTGGGAAAGACTGGCACACACGGAGAAGCCCCAGGAGGGCCCACATGGGGCTGATGTGGCAGCCATCTGCGCTCCCAGCGGTGATAAAAGGCTCAGCTCTGGAAATGCCACAACCAAGCAATGTTCCTCCGGCAAGGCTTTCCTGTGCCTATGCGTCTATTTCCTCTTCTCTGGCCTAGATGGTCCCTGTCAAAGCAGAGTCCCTTGCCTCTGAATTTGAGCTTACTTGAAGATAGGTTGGATCCCACTTACAGCATTTGTGAGGACTCCAGGAAGAAACTCTGTTCCTTTTCCTATAGAGGTCCATATATGGTTATGGCATCCAGGCTTAAGGGATCGGGGTTAAGGGCAGATGCAGGGCTTCCTGGAATGGACACTGGCCATCATTACTCATGAATCAAGCTTTCATCTCCTAAGGGCACTGGCCTTTTCTATATATAGATTGTTTAACTGGGGCTACGTTTATCTTCCGGAGTAGGGGAGTTGCATATAGAACATTGAGGTCTTTTTCCCGAATTGACCCCTAACTTATTAAGGTTTGGAGCAAGCAATTTATTTTTCATGACTCAGTTTTATAAAATTTACATATATATATCATCTTGCACAGGGTCTGGAACAAAGCAGGTTCCCCTTAAGTGTGTGTTAGACAAATGACGCTAGATCCCTTTAACAAATGTACATATATATATGGTCTTGCACAGGGTCTGGAACAAAGTAGGTTCCCCTTAAGTGTGTGTTAGACAAATGACGCTAGATCCCTTTAACAAATGTGAATAGGCCACGTCAGCAATTACTTGTAGCATATACACCTCAAGAAACATACCTGCCAGTACTCAATGTTGCTGTTGTTTTTCTCATCACTGGTTTAATATTTCTACATTACCTTGCACCTCAAAGTCACACTTTTCACAGTTTTATTCACTAAAACAAATTATTAGAAGTCTTGAGTTGGAAACTATTTTTGTCAAAGGCTTTTCTCCAAATAAGTTGTATCAATTCTAACTCTAGCCTTCTGCTATTCCTGGTAGGCTGGTAAACGGAAGTATTGGCAGGACTCGTTGCCATTTCAGTAAACCTGAAGCAGTACTGGCACCAAGATTTTGAGAAGGGCTTTGTTTTAGTTTCAGGGGGCAGGTTGGGGCAGGGGAGGAAAGCGTCCAGTGGAAAGAGCGCAGGTTTCAGGGTCAGACAGGTCTGGCTTCAGGGCCAAGCACGTTATTTAATATCCGTGTGGCTTTGGGCAAATCCCCTATCTTCTCTGAGTCTCAGTTCCCTCTTCTGCAAAATAGGGATAATCGTTCCTGCCTTGCAGGGTTGCTGTGAGGTTGGGATAATATATCA
>NW_012148618.1:10359705-10374009 GCF_000956105.1 Propithecus coquereli
TATATATATATATTACACACACATATATATTCATATATACATATCCATATGATTTAATTCTATTTTTTTCCTTCCCCCTACATTTCTAACCTTTTCCCCCTTCTTTCAACTTAATGTAATGACACATCCCAGTGGCTTCCCTTTATCTCTCTCACCCTGCTTCCATGTCACTCGCACACGTATTTAGTTCCCAAGTATCTTCTGGCTTATGTATTTCTTCATCCAAACTCATCTCTCTCACATACTCGCCAGATCCTAGTTCACTTTTGCTTCCTTGGGCTGGTCTTTAAAGTGTTCAGCTAGTGTAGCCACTGGTTTTTTGCTACCAATAGCCACAGGCATAAAACAAAAGTGGGCTGAGGTATAATAGAACTGGGGAGTCTTAGGACTAGTTGAAAGAACACTGGGAGGGAGGATGTCTCTACGGCCTGCTCCGCTGGGGACTGAGAAGTACTGAGGCAGCAGGAGAGGTTGAAAAACCATGTCCAAGGTCAGCAGCCAGATCTGGCAGTCAGGATCCTAAAAGCCACAGTCAAGGTGTGGGTGGGTCGGTGGGTGGATGAGTGCAAAGGAGTTGGAGTTCGAAGGAAGCTGAAGTAAGAGAAGTTAGAAATTATTATGAATTAAGTACTTACCGTGGACTACCAGGCACTGGGCTCTACATTTTTATAACAAACCTTTGGAGGAGATGATTATTATTTTGCAGATGAAGTTCCGAGTTTAATAATAAGCCAGCTTTGTATTTAGGAAGTAGAGGATTTGGACTTCTGCTTGGAGCATCCATTTGAATATATTGTTTTTATTTTGTGTACTCTTGCTCTCATTTGTATTTGCTGTGGGCTAGAGATGAGAGCAGAAATGCCGTGCGTTGGTATCGGGAGATGGTGTTCAGCTTCAGGAGCAGCTTCAAAGGCGTGTGAAGAATGGAGGCAGTGTGGTGACTCAGGGGAGAGCTAGCACTCTTGCTTCTTAAGTAAGCATTGACCATTTTTGCTCCTGCCTTCCAGATACATATTTCCTGAAGAGAAAAGCACTGTTAAAAAAAAATAAACACACAACTTCTAGACCAGGTTTTTGTCCATGTTAGTCATGACTTCCCAAGATAGCCACGAGCTGAAGGTTGGAATTGGGATGTGTGGGGTGACTCTGAGACAGGAATATGGAGGAAAGGGTGGGTGAGTGACTCTCCCTGCTCCTGTGGCAAAGGGGATGCTGACATTGCATTGAAGCTGTCATTAGCAAAATTCCAACTCAATCAATGGAAAAGCAACCAAACACAGTTGTAATTTGCTCATACGATGTCAAGTAATTGACTCAAGTTGGCATAGACTCAACACACCAAAGAAACTCATTGTTCTGGCATCAAAATCGATTCTGATTAAAAAGTTTCTGTGTGTGTGTGTCTGTATGTGCATGTGCGCATCTTAATGCCCACTTTCGGGTGAATTTCTTGGCCTAAAGTTCAAAATATCAAAAAAAAAAAAAAAAGAGAGAGAGGATTTGCACATCACTGGACATCCTGGACTTTGAACTGGGTTCAGTGCCTGGATAGAGCTTCGTGTTGTACCCCTTGGGGAAAGAATGAGTGTGTCTATGTATGAGAAGTGTTGGTGTTTGGTCAACAAGAAGGGTAGACTATATAAGAAATTGCTTTTTGTCCGCGAAAATGGTGCTATTCTTTGAAGGCCCACAGGTAAACTGTAGCTGAATTCTAACTAGTGGAATTGTGGCCATCAAGCACTTTCCTTCCCAGCTCGTCAAAAATGAGCACTGTGACCTTGGAGTTCATGTGTCAACGTGAAACAAGTCACAAGATGGAAAGAGCCAAGATCTCGAATCACCACTTGGAAAGCAGCCTCCCGTCAATTGAAAACTCTTGTTTTGGATTTTAATTGAACAAGAAGTTAACTTCTATAGTGTTTGAGCCATTTATTTGTAGTGGCTACATCTGTATGTTTTATGTCAGACAGATACATTGGAAATTAAGCTCTCATGTATGATGTGAGTACTGGAAGTTAGAAGTGTACGGAAAGGAGACCATCAATGACATACCTAACTGGTTTTATAGACTCTATTCTCATCCAGGTAAGTGATGCTGCCTCATCCAGGATCCACCATAGAAAAGTATTACTTAGAGATTTGGAGCATTCATTACTACTCTTTATGTTCTGGTGCTCTATGGATATTGCCGTGATTTGAACACAGAGTAACAGAAAAATGTGATCAAAACTCCTGTAGGACACACAGATTGTGGAAATTACAGCTCATGGAGGCTACAGCCAGTTCTCTTGGCAGCTCTATGAACAACTGTGTTCTCAGCCCACATGTGTTGGAGAGGGGCTGTCCCCAGTAAGCCTCGGATTAAAAAAAACAAATGCTAATTTGTTCTGCATCTTATAAGATGCTGCTCTCTTCGAACACTTCCCTGAAGTGGAGGCCTCCTGGGAAGGAAATCTGAGAAGAATATACTTCTGCCCAGACTAGAGCTGCCCAGTAGAAATATAAAGTGAGCTACATACGTATTCTTAAATTTTATGATAGTTACGTTAAAACAGGAAACAACAAAAATTAATTTTAATAATGTATTCAAGTCAACCCAATGCATCCAAAATATTATCTTGTAATCAATATAGCATTATATTTTAGCCATTTTTTATACCGGGCCTTTGAAATGCAGCGTGTGTTTTACCTTACAGCACTTCACAATTCAGATTAGCCACACATGTGTCCCATGGCTGCCACATTGGATGGCACAGGCCTAGACTTTGGCTCTTTCCTGGGGCCAGGAGCACATTCCTTTAGGTCACCGCTGCCCAGGGTTTGTGAATTTTTTTTAATGGCATCTGCTACTCTAATAGGAATGATAGTTAATCATAGCACATGCTGTGAGCTAAAAAGAAATAAAATTTTCTCCAGGGATTTAAAATTTTCCCAAGAGATTCCCATGCTCTGGGATATGGGAATGAAACAATGAAGATCAGTGAGTTAGTTCATCGTCACCATCTTCAGTGTTATATTCTCCAGCCAGTTCTTCCTGCACATTTCTACTTGAATGAAAAAAGAACTCCTCTCTCCCTTTCTCTCTCTCTCTGTCTCTCTCTCTCTCACTCTCTCTCTTTCTGTATGTGTCTGTGCATGCATGTCTGTCCATCTGTCTCTGTTTGTGCACATGTGTGTGCATGCATCTCTCTCTCTCTCTCTCTCTGTTTTCCAGGCATATTTTTGTGTAACTTCTGCAAGGAAATTGAGAAGCTAGCAAAGTATGATTAGACAATATCTGATGTCAGATTTTCTAGCTATGCCCACCTTACTGCTACGTGGCATTGGGCAATCTTTCTGTATCTCTGTTTTCTCAGCTCTAAACTGGAGAGCATGATATTATTTTATAAGGATTTGGTGATGAACGACACATGTAATATCCATCATGGTCTTGGTATGGTGCCATGTACAGATCAGAAAGGATCTTATATGCCATGCTAAGGAGTTTCAATTTTATCTTGCAGGCCAACAGGGACCCAGTGAAGACTGAAAATGAAGAGCGATTTGATCATATTTTCCATTTATAAGGTATTTCTTGCTGGGAAGAAAACTGAAATTTTTTTTTATAGCCAAGTTTTGTCCCAGAAAAAAATGGTTGCTTTCAAACCTTTCAAATCTTTGTGTGAAAAAGGAAAGAATCTTGGCTAGCCTTTAAACTGAATTTTTCTATATACCCAAAAGTATCTTTCAATGAATAGATTTAACATCCCATTAGGCACTTCTACCTCTTGTATTTAGGAATTTGAAGTTTTTTTCAGAAAGATACACCAATAATATTACAGGCATGATTTAGAAAATAACTTTATTATTATCTCTGATGTTGCTTTATCTTCAGTGGGTTTTAATATATCCTCCTGGACCTCTTTAATGAGAGAAATGATGACTCTAGACTAAGTGGTTCTAGACTCGATGGTTTTAATTCCATTGCCATTTCAGTCCCATAGCCTCTTGGGAAAGCAGTAAAGACTAAATTGAAAGTTAATTGAAAAAATTGAATTGATAACTGAAAGGTAGAAATTGAACAGATTCATTTTCAGAATAACCCATCAGGAAAACATTAGCTGAGACTTTCACTTGCACTTCAGCAAAAAATCATAATAATTGAGTGTGTCTCTTCATTTTGGGAGCTTATTTTGTTTAAGACCTTACTTAACCTTGGAGAGAAACTTACCAGCTCCAATAGCAAATGTCATAAAGCACTGGGGGAATCTGACTGTCTGGATCTACTCTATACTGTTTGTCTGCAGGAATAAGGGCTACTTCATGCCTAAAGCTGAGAATATAAACAATCTACTCAATTTATTGACTCTCATAGGTACAGAGTATATGCAGATCCAGGGGGAACATAAAATGTGATAATATCACTCAATTTGACCATAGACTAGCTGGAGAGGGACCCTTCATGCATTAATCATTTAAAAATCATTATAAATATGAATACACAATGTCTAGCACTTATAACTTACATGCTTAAACTAATTAGGTAAATTTAATGAGATCTTAGAAAACATTATCCAAAACCGACGAAGTCCAGCCACAATGCATGAAGGCCAAGATAGCAAGAGTAATTTTAACTATACAAATTGAGATTAAGTATGTATAATAAAATAAATTTGAAAGTATAAAATATTATTTAAATTTGAGGGATCAGTATTAAATAACTCCTTTCATGACAGTACCCTGCAGTGAATGCTTTCCTATGGGAGAAGATATGAATCATTTGTCCTTTCACATAGTAAACTTTAGCAGAATCTGAGAATTGGCCAGACCTGAGAAGCCACAGTCCATCATAAAATTTCGCCACTTGTCATATAATAATAAAGGTTTTTCTTTATTCTTTTTAGTCAAGTTCAGGTTAAAATATGAAAACATATCATGTATTCAGGTATATTTTTTAAAAAGCCTCAGAACCCAATGTCCTTAATAATGTGAGAGAGCTCACTCTGCTGCAGTTTATCCTTAAAAAGTAACTTGAGATTGTTTCAAGAATAGAAACATTTGTGCATTAAAAGAGAGAGTTTACAGAAAACAATGATTTTGTTTGCCAACATTATGCACGAGGATTTTGTTTTATACAACAGCAGAGGCTTATAAAACGTCTCAAGGTACTTTCCAAAAATGGGGTTTCCGATGGAGTCATCATACTGTATTGACTCCCAAAACTTTTTCACAATGTGCATGTAATACATATTCATGCAAACCCATTCCAGGCCTCTTTGCCTAGGGCTGAAAAAAGTTATCCTGGATCTAAAATAGTTGTGTTTCTTCAAAATGGAAATTAGTAAAAAAAAAAAAAAAAGCTTTGCGTAATGATGCCTATTGTCAATAATTAATTAAAAATTCTAAACTTCTGGGTAGGTGCTTAATAGTGTTATTGCTGGATTGAATGGTATTTCTATTTTTAGCTCTTTGAGGTGTCTCCAAATTCTTTTCCACAGAGGTTGCACTCATTTGCAGTCCCACCAGCAGTGTAAGAGTGTTCTGTCTCTCCACATCCTCGCCAGCATTTGTTTTGGGATTTTTTGATAGAGGCCAATCTCACTGGGGGTAGGTGATATCTCATTGTGGTTTTGATTTGCATTTCTTGAATGATTAGGGATGGCACTAACTGATTAACACTATCGTGCTTGCATGGTAGTAATACTCTCCAGGGATTAGGGGGATCGGGGGTGGGGGGTAAACTCAAAACTAAAGGATACAGTGAGCATTGTAGAGGGGAAGGGCACGCCTCTAACCTTCGCCTGGATGAGGCAAAGATATAAAATGTAACCAAAATGTTTGTACCCTCATAATACCCTGAAATAAAAATTAAAAATAAACCTCTAAACTTCTATACACAAGATGCTATCCTTGACACCAAAGAATTGACACCACACAAATATGTATATAATATACTAATATATTAATTAACAATTATATAATATAATTGTTATATATAATATATGCATGTGTGACATATTTTCTAGGCCATCCGAGATGAGTGATAAAAACAGAGGGGCAAGAGTTGTAACTATTAATAGCGTTTCCATGGTTCTGACCCTTAACAGTATTGTGGGAACTTCAAACCTCTCTTCAACTCCTCCCACATCTTCCGAGGAGTCCTTAAAGGGTGACTAGCAGCAGGTGCTTTGTGCACTGAGCGTCTGGGCTGCCATGTGATGTCTATTTTTCTCCTCCTCTCCAGCTCCCAGCCACAGAGCTGGGATTCTCTACCTCTATCTGTGCCCATGGCCTCAACAGAGGCTGCCAGTGCCCAATGTCGGGTAGGCACCCCCGGACTACAGCATTCATGTCACCAAAACCTGGAACTTTCAATATTCTTGAGAGGTTTCAGCAAAACAAATGTTTTGGTTTTATCTTGCCCTTATTTGTTGTATCATGTTTACCCTAAGTCTCAAGCAGAAGTCTAGAAAGGCTGGGAATCTATGGTATGGCTACAGTGTTCAGGATTATCCACAGTTCTTGGTGTGAATTGGGTATATATCTTAGTCCCCTCTTCTCATGGGGTGAGTTCTTTCCAAATAGGCTGCTTGGTCACTTATGCAAACAGATACCTGAGGAACTCATGCCATTGGTCTAATGGGCCAGGCCTAATTTCTAAGGAGATCACAGTTTAGGCTCAAAGTTGGACCTCATTGACAATACAATCCTACCTGCCTCCACAGACCATACAGTCTAGGTGTGATAGACACAGACTGGTTGATTATTTCAATTTATTGCCCTGAATTATATAGTGGAGGAAGATTTTAAGAGGCACTTAACCAAATTTGGATATTCCCAATGAACCCTCTGGGAGACATGATGCCCAATTAAAGGCTTGAAACATAAACACATTATATTTTTGTTCCATTTTTAATGATGCCAAATTCTCCCCTCCCAATCAAGATAAATTAGAGAAATTAAAATAGAGCCTCAGAGCTAATGGGCTCTAGTTTCTGGAAATGAGGGGCCATAGACTAGCCAGGGACAAAGTCACTTTAGGACAAATTCCCAGTAGCTGCTGTGGAAATAATGACTTCAACTCTTTAGCCAAACAGTCCATCTTACCTTGAAGTGCAGGGGACCTCGCTGTGCTGAGAAGGATGCTCACCAGGTGTGCGGAGCTGAGTTAGCAAGGCCTCCATGGGTGAGGGACCAGGTCAGGCTACAGGAATGCCACATAGATTCTCACCCTATCTGATTTCTGAACAAATCTCAAGCCACATATTTTCTACAGGATGCCTTGGTCAACTGTTCCTCTATTTCTAATATTTTCCCAAGAGCTGATTCAACAGTTAGCAATGAACTCACATCCCAAGTGGTTTTTGCCTGGGAAACTTGGGAATCCTTTATAGTTTTCTAAACTATAGAAAAAAATATATGGCCTGCATGACACAATTGCTTATAGTTTACTAGAACTGATACTTATTTCAAAGGTTAGCCAGTTAAAAATTTAATAATCTGATCCATTGGAATGTAGCTATTAATAATTTAATTTTTTTAATTAAAAAATTTTTTTTCTGCTTTCCGCACCCAATAATTTAATTTTTTATCACGAAACTACTTAAGCATAAAACTGCTTCCATATTTTCCTGTGAGTAATTCTAAAGTGAACCTTCTCAAACATTTTGCCTTCTGGGAGGAGCAGACTAAGTTTCTGTTCCATACACACGAGTCTGAGGAGGAGTGTCTGTGGTGTGGAGCACAGGCGCGGCACAGGCATCACATGGCACCGTCTCCATGGCTGCCCTGTGGAGGACACTCGTCAGACACACAACTATGGAAGCATCTCTGACCCCTCTAAACATCCCAAAACTGAGCTTTACCCAGTTTCTATTAGGATTCTGGTTCTTGTTCCATAACCCTTTTCAAATTGCACACGTGTGCGCGCGCACACACACACACACACACACACACACACGCTTGCGTTTACACTCACACAGACGCTGGCAGAGCAATGAGCAGTGTCTGGTCTGTGAAAAACATTCCTTTAGAAAAAGGCTTACAGACATTATACAAACAGTATGGAAATGTCTCAAAAAATTAAACGTAGAAATACCATATAATCCAACAATCCCCCTACTGAATATATATCCAAAAGAATTGAAATCGGGATCACAAAGAGGTATCTGTACTCCCATGTCCATTGCAGCTTTGTTCACAATAGCCAAGATAAGAAAACACCTGAAATGTTCATCAGCAGGTGAAGGGATAAAGAAACTGTGGCGTATACATATAGCACAGTACTGTGGAGCCTTAAAAGAGAAGGAAATCCCACCATTTGCAGCCACATGGATGAACCTGGAGGGCACTGTGATAAGTGAGATAAGCCAGCCACGGAAAAACAAACACTACATGATCTCACATATGGAATCTAAAAACATCGAACCCAGAAGCAGAGAGTAGAACAGTGGTTGGCAAGGGCTGGGGTTTGTGGGAGAAAGGGGAGATGTTGATCAAAGAATACAAACTTTCAGTTATAAGATGAATAAGTTCTGGGTATCTAATGTACAGTATGGCCACTATAGTTAATAATGCTGTATCGCATACTTTAAATTTGCTTAGAGAGTATATATTACTTTTTCTCGCCCCCCAAAAATTCACTATGTGAGACGATGAATGTGTTAATTAACTTGATTATTGTATTCATTTCACAGTGTACACATATATTAAATCATCACATTGTACACATTAAATGTATATAATTTTATTTGTCAATAAAGCTGGCAAAAAGAAAGAAAAGAGACTTAGGGAACTCAGCTTAGGAAACAGCATATAGAAAGGATGCTGTGTTAGCTGACTCAGCCTACTGGGAGTGTCTCCATTGCCCTCCTCCTCCCGGGAGGAGGTCCAGCAAAAGGAGCAGGACCCCACAATATGGAATACTCTTTTTTTTTTTTTTTTGCAAGATCATCACTCTCAATGTTGCAAATCAGAATATGGTTTGCAGTGAACTGCCCATCCGTTACTCACCTCCTGTCAGCTGTCACCCACTCATGGAATGGAAAGAACACTAGGGCATTGGGTCTAAATTGGCCAAGGGGTAGGAAACATGGAGTGGTCATAAATGGAAAGTATTCAGGCTCAAAACAAGTTTCTAGGGGGAACCATACAGGAATCTGTGTGAGGCAGCTTGGAAATGTTTACATAAATGCAGCAAAAGCGGGGGAGAAGGAAGCCAAAGAAATCCATGCCCACAGATGTCCTCAAATTTAAAGAGAGATTTTAGCAATTAAAAGTTTAGCAAGTTTCTAGGAGCCAAGAGTGGGAGTTTTGTAGTCCCAATCAAGAGATAGATGTAAAGTACTTCCAATCTGGATACCGAAAAATTGAAAATAAAAAAGATGGTGGGGTTTTGTCAAAAAAGAGATTTTAAAGTCATTTCTAACAGAAGCAAAGCAAAGCAAAGCATGGCAGCAACAACAACAAACTATTCAAGACCCTAGGACTTTGTTGGGTCTTTTGCTTTCTCAATTTGTTCTCCAGAAAAGAAACAAATGTAGATATTAGAGAAGAATATAAAAGAGAAAACGTATTTTGGGAATGGTTGTAAAAACAGGGCAAGGGAATAGAAAACTCTCTCCTAATAAGTTGCCCTAAAGAAATGTTATCTTAATATTTGCTCTTTTAGTTATTTTAATAAACTGACATCTTTTTAACATTCTCGCTTAGAATAATTATACCAACGAGTGACATTTGAGTGCTTACTGTAACTGTCAAAACAGACGTAGAAGGTAGATCCTGTTTCAGAAGGAGGTAACTGAGGTTAGATAATGTTGGTGAACGTCACACAGGTACTGGGGCCTGAACCCTGGTCATAGCAAAGTTTGCACAATTAACCATAATACAGACTTTCAAAGTCAATGACTCTTAGTTTCGTGTGAACTGTCCTTAACTCTCCACAGCCACATAACTTAAATTTGGGGAAACACAATGATAAAGAAAGTTTTTGCTGAAATTGCAAAACCATCATCCTGTAGGATACAAAATTTTAAACATTCGAGGCCTTGGCTGCTAAAAATGATACTTATTAATGAATGATGGGCAGGACACTATGTCAGCGAAGCAAATGCCACCCACTTGCCTAATATGCTTTGCTTCTCTCTGACAATGCTTGTACCCTTCATTCCAGGCCCTGACACAGTGTGGGCCTCATCATGGTGTACAATACACATTTTGTGTTCAGGAGATATTTTTGAACAGAGGAAAAAAAAAATATCTTCCATCAAAACTCTGTTTTGGTGTTATTTGAGCTCCACAAAGCCATCTACACTAGCCACGCCATGTCATGCTTGTTGGCAACCAATCTCGGCCCTTTGCTAGTTCTGACTTTTCTCATGAGGTTTGACTAAGGATTACACGGGATTTGTTTATATAAAGATGCTCTGTTTCTGTGTGGATACAAAGCATTACTGCTATCATTGCCACATCATAGACAGTCATGTTTATGAGTCTAAGTTTGTATTTAATGTGCACTGATGCCAACTGTGGGCCGAACAAATAATATCTGATTTTATCTCACAACAACCTTTATAGGCAGCTGTTAACTTTGCCCTGCTTTTTCCGACGAAGAATCTGAGGAGTAGGAAGATTATGTACATTCACCCAACACTCCCAGTGAGGGGTTGGCTCGCCTAGAATTCAAACTCATCTCTGCCTGACCTTGAAGCCCATGCTCTGAACCACTTAAAAAACAGTCTCTATATATCAGTTTCCTGTTTCTGCTATAACAAATTACCACAAACTTAGTGGCTTAAAACAACACAAATTTATTATCTTACTGTTCTGGGGGTCAGAAGTTTGAAATGAGTCATACAGACCTAAAATCAAGATGTTGACAGAATGTGCTCTTTCTGGACGCTCTAGAGGAGGCTTGTTCCTTGGCTTTTCTGTTTTCTAGAAGCCATTCACATTTCTTGCTCGTGGTCCCATCATGCCAACTTCTGGTTTGGTTGCCACATCTTCTTATCTATCTCCAACTGTCCTACCTCCCTCTTATGAAGAGCTGCGTGATATCTTTGGGATGAATAATTGAGAATAATCTTCCCATCTCAAGATCCTTATTCACTTACATCTGCAAAGCCCCTTTTATCACATAAAATAACATATTCACAGGTTCTGGGGGTCAGCACATGGACATCTTTGGGGAATCATTAATCTGTCGATCACACACTTAATATATTTTTTGCCTTATATTTTTTGTGGGGAGGCCATTTTATCTTTTAGGTGTGTCTTTGTGTTTCTGGGTGTTTCCCTCACCACTTCAAGGAAAGGGACTGCCGTCTCCCAGCTGGGTATAGCTCCCCGACAGGGCCAGCTGTATGCATGTGCTTCCATCGCACGGTGTGACTTCAGATCTCTCCCTCACCTCTGCCCCTCAATCCCCAACTGCTCCACAGGAAAAGAAACTCTCCCCACCCATTAACGGGGGAAACACTTTTAATTCCATCATCAGAGATAAAGCTAGAAATGTAAATAATATCAGAAGATATAACATTGACTTCAAAATTAGACAAACTAGCAAAAATATCAAACAGTCACGTCACCAGTTCTGATGGTGGATGGAAAGGGCCCTGGGTGACTGAAGGGGCCAAAGGGAGGAGCAGTGAACTGAGGAGAGAAGTGACATTGAGAGTCAGGACGCTCAACATAAAATTTTCTCTCTTCACAATTTTGCCAAGGTCCAGATCTACTGCCAATAATTAGGAATCATTAGTATTGTTCACTGCTATTTTCAGTTCTCTTTCTTTTTGGCACATAGTAAGATTGCTATTTCTAAATCCTTGAAGTTAGGTGTGGCTTTGTGTCTTGTTTGGCCAATGAAACCTGTTGACACCAAGATGGGCAAAGGCACAAAATGAGTGGGGGCGACAGGTGCCACAGCCGGGTGGAAATCTTGGAGAGCCAGCGTGTGAACTGCCACATTCCCAGACTGCCACAGTAACTGGCAGTGCCCCACACTGTGGATGTGCCATCAGTCTGCAGCCCTGAGAATTAGGATGTGGAGAAGGGCCCCCAGGTGACCTGGAGTGGACATAAAGCATGAGTAAGGAATACACCTTCATTGGCAACAACCACTGATGTTTGGGGCCTTGCTATATTGCAGCTGACGTAGTCTCTCCTGACTGATATAAAAGCCTAGCTCTTTTCTGGACATAGTCCCTGTTGGATAGGAGCAATGAGAAAAGGGAAGGGTGGTTGGATCTCATTAGTGGTGATAGATTTTTCTCAAGCTTCCTCTAGAAGCATTGCATTAAATGAAAATGAGTACTTTTCTGGAAACCTGAAAGTATACTATAAACAAGGATATACAAGTGCTTTACAAATTATAAATATTAACTAAAAAAATATTTATTTATCATCCACAATTGCATCCAAGATTGCATGTTTTCTCATTTTGTAAGTCCATAATGTTTACTTGGCTCCCACTAAAGAAGTACTTAATCACACTCTATGTGGACAATTCAAAGGCTCAGAGACAATTCTCCTAATTTATGTGTCAAAACAAATATACATGAGAAAGACTGAGGCCACTGGATATAATATACAAAATTGAGGCTGAGTGCTTCTCTGTTATTCTTTTTATTATTTATAACCTCCAGAAATATTATAGGAGAGAAAAGCACAATTCCCCCCATGTCATGAATACAGAAAGTGGGCAAGAGGGCAGGATTAGTGGCTTATTTAGAACTAGACAATGTCGTCACTGGGCAACCCTCGCTACCTCAGCCCTTTACTCCTCTTGGCACCAGGATGAGCAAAGACACGCAAATTATGTAACCGTCTTGTTCATGCCAAACATTTTAGAAGGAATAAACTTGAAGCACCCACAAGTTTGGCAACATATTATCATCTTGGAATGTAACATTATTAAAACTTCCTAATCCCCATGCCTATAAAATTACCATATGAAGAACATGTTTTCTAAATGAAAGTGAAAATGTATAGAAGCTTAATAATAAAAATTTAATTTTAAGCCCCTGAAATTAGAAAAAATGATAATGACAATACAAACTCTTCTTTTTACCACTTAGAGGGGTGAAGCTTGTGTAGAATAGCTAGCTCTGCTTAGAAAGAGTAGTCTGTCAGATAAAGGGAACAGCAGCCATCGCCTATAGTTTTCTGGCTAAAAAAAGTCAGAACTTAATCTCTGGAGGCAGAAATTGGAACTTGGTCTCTCAGCTTCTGGTCAGTTCTGTTGCTACCAAACAAGGCATAAGCAAGATTTCCTTCCCTGGATTGCCCTTGGGACTGGTCTTGCTGTCCGTCCTGGTTAGTAAGTCTCCTGTTTAGGAGCCTTTCCCAGAGGACGCAAAGCGTGGGCCGCAATGCACAGGCGCAGCACAGGGTGCTCAGAGTTCAGCTCTGACAGGCTTAAAATGGTGCTCCTCTTACTCTCCCCTCAGGCCTTTGCTACTGTCTTTTCACCCCTGATCCTTCAGGAGGAAAGTTCCCTCCCTGATTTAGGATCATTTTTTTCTTGGCAAGGTTGACTTCCATATTGCTGCCCACCCTCTTCCTTTCCTGATCCAAGTCACCCCTTTCTCCTTCGCTTTTCAAATGGAAACAACTTTTCCTCCATCACTGCATTTTAGTGAATGAAGATATAGCTGGCTCTTGCTGATGGGATCTAGCACTGCAAAATGATCCAGCTAATACACAGAATCAGTGAGGTTCTCAGGTCCTTTCTTGAGACAGTTTTATTTCGCACTGTCCATTCCATCATGTGCCATGAAGTTCACACTCCAAGGAAACATCCACATTGACAAAGCAACTACCTTTCTACAAGTAATGCCATTCAAAAAGCTCTACCTAAAATGAGCATAATTAGGAAAAAATTATGCACATATATAGCATTCTTTTCCTGGCTTGGACTGGTGATCCTTGGGAATATTTTATTTATTTGCACCCTCCTTCATTCCTAAAAGGATTTGGGGCAACATCTTCCCATGTCTTCCGTGGAAAGATGTAAGGTAGTACATGTTGCTGGTGTTTGTGAAAAGAACTGGCAGTTCTTACTTTGGTAAGGCACCCTTCCATTCTTATATTAAGACATAGCAAAGAGTTAATATTTAAATCCATAATGCTCCTGTCCAAGTACTAGCCAGGTACAACCCTGCTTAGCTCCCAAGATCAGATGAGATCAGGCACATTCAGGGTTATATGACCAAAGACATCTGCAATTCAATTTACAGCACAATTCATAATTGCAAAGATGTGGAAACAACCCAAGTGTCCATCAATACATGAGTGGATTAATAAAATGTGGTATATGTATACCATGGA
>NW_012148618.1:10374059-10395229 GCF_000956105.1 Propithecus coquereli
ATGTGGAAACAACCCAAGTGTCCATCAATACATGAGTGGATTAATAAAATGTGGTATATGTATACCATGGAGTTCTACTCAGCCACAAAAAGCAATAGTGATCTAGCACCTCTTGTATTATCCTGGATAGAGCTGGAGCCCATTCTCCTAAATGAAGTATCACAAGAATGGAAAAACAAGCACCACATGTACTCACCATAAAATTATTAACTGATCAACACTTATGTGTATATATAATAATAACATTCATCCAGTGTCAGGCAGGTGGGAAGGGGGAAAAGGGGACGGGTATATACACACCTAATGGGTGCAGTGTGCACCAACTGGGGGATGGACATGCTTGAAGCTCTGACTTGGGTGGGACAAAGGCAATATATGTAACCTAAACATTTGTACCCCCGTAACATGCTGAAATAAAAGAAATAAAAATAAATAAATTCATAATGCTCCTAAAACCCGTGTAAGTAACCTCGTCCTAGAAAATTGTCAGTATCTCCAGTTACACTAGATGGGGAATTCTCACATGTGAACACTGTCTAAGTGAGATAAGAAAAGGGAGATTCCAGCAAGCACCAGATGGGAAAGAGAGAGAGGGGAACTGCTGCAGAAAGTGCATCTTGTCTAGTGTGGTGTGGAGTCCTAGATCATGAAATTTAACTGAATTTTCATTGCTTTCCCTGCCATGATGGTTTAGAAAGGCTTGTTGGGATGTCCTCTCTACCACATTGGATAAAACAATATCTCTTGATTGAACTATTCAAGTCCAGTGAAGCCAGGTACACAGGTGTGTGGCCTTCAACTATTTAATAAATAGAAAGCAATGAACAATGCCTGAGGTTACAGATCACTGGGATGAGTTTAAATTGCCCTTCTGGGGAGATGTAAGCCAGTGTTCCACAAAACTACAACTAACTGATTCAGGTTTAGGACATGCGTACCTCATTTCCATTGCTCACTGGGGTATAATGTTTGACTTTCCAAGGTCATTTTGCCATGAATTCCTCCTAAACACTTATGTAGATACAGTAACAGCAGGGAAAGTGGTCAGACTACTCTTAGGGAACCCATTTTCAGAGTAGAACTATCAAGACCCTTGTCAGCACTAAGAAGGATTTGTGAGGTTTTATTACTGCTTCTTTTCTCTTTCCCACATCATGTGGTCACTGACAAGAGGTGAAGTAAGTCCTTCTCAGGGTGAGGCAAGAGGCACGTCTAAGGACTTGTTTCCTTACCATTTGTCTTTCGTTTACTTTCTGTAGTCCTACCACCAGCTCATAGGACTCTAGGGACCTTAAGACTGAAGCACAAGATCTGGACATCCTACAAATAAAATCAAATGCAGTGAGTGATCTCAGCTCAGTACAGCCGAGAGGGCATGGGTCAGGCCTGGAAGTCATTAGATGAAAAAATCAGACCAAAAATTAAGATGAAAATATTGGCAGCTAGTAAAATACCAAAAAGCCAGCAATTCATTCTTTGGTTCTCCCTGCCTTTCCAGACCACGAGCTCTCATGCTACATTCAAGTTGCAAGGGGATCCGCCTGTATGCAGAGATTATATAGGACCTCGGGTGCTTGCTAGAACAGGTACCATGTTCTTTGCCCTGGCCACCTTCTCTTTTGGACATCAGCGATTCCTGACAAGCCCTAGCGATGCCCTGGCCCAGACTAAGTGGGCTATAATCCAAGGAATCAGACCCATTAATGCCCCTCAAAAATTTCGGTAAAGGGATAGACGCTTACAACATATAAATATCAGACAACAGAGCCATTTATCAGCTCTGTGTGCACATAAATAACCATCCAGAGAGAAGATATTTCAATGAGAAAAGATAAGGAAGGTTGGTTAAGCCGTCTGATGAAAGTCAGTGAGGGTTGAACAAGGATAAAGGGAGGTTTCCCTATTAGGACATGGAGGGAAAAAGGGAAATTCCCAAATAAGAAAAAAATTGGGACAAGGCCCAGCCAAGTACGCAGACAGCCCTGAAAAGACTGGCCAGTGTGAACTGACCCTGGGGCTGAGACTGAAAGAAAACGCCAAACTCTGCTTCTCAGAGGTCAGCTGGTGCCTGGGAGCCAGCATCGGGGTTATTAGGCCGTAGCTGGAGCCTCCTTGGCTCAGCCCCACTCCCAAAGGCCCTTTGCTATCCAGTAGGCCACTAGTTGCTAAATCCAACCAAGCAAGATAAATTATGGAATCTTTCTCCCTAGGGATTTTATGATAGGGAAGATTTGCATAGAGACTTCAGGAAGGCCACCCTCGATTTGGACCTTGGATTCATAGTCACTCATTTATAATTTTATATCTTATCTCCTAGGTAGAGTTCACCAGATTATAAGTGAAAAAAGAAAAGAGGCAGACTGAAAGCACTCAAAGACATGCTATCATTTAATAAGAGCTAAAAGTTTCAGCCTAAAATGTTCCTCTTTAGGTGAAGATCTTAGTGCGGCCGAAATAGGATGATTCCATTCTAACACATCTAAAGATATTTACCATAGTAGCAGAACAGATTTGCTTCTTCTCACTGAAATCATCTTATCCCTTTCTCAGTGTTTATAAAAGTATCTTTAAAAGGCTACATTATAAAGCAAGATTGTCCCACGGCTAAACACCAAAAATAAGTCATCAAAATTCAAATGGAAACACATTTTCCTCAATCACTGCATTTTAGTGAATAAAGTTATAACTAGCTATTGCTGATGGTATCTGGCACTGCAGAAAGATCCAGCTAATACGCAGAATCAGTGAGGTTCTGACTAGTAACAGCTGGCAGAAGCTGATTGTCTCTTTTCAATTCTGCATTCAGTAATTTTACTTTGGCAGCTCGATATTGGCTATAATGGGAGTATTTACACCAAGGAAATTGGCAAACTCCACAAACCGGGCCTCTCAACTCTCCGTCTTCCACCCCCAGCCAATTGTGGAACGTTTATCAGAATACCATAACATACAATTCTACTTCAATCACACATAGTTGAATCTACTTTTAAACAATCAATCACATATACCTGTTGTATGCAATTGTACCAATGAATGGGTTTAACAACAGATAGGTTCTAGCAGCAATATTCCAATTCAGAAACGGGCATGAATACAAGCAGCAGTCTCTGATGAACGATACCAGGGACTAGCTCTTAGTTTATTGACAACAGATAGCTGGTACCCTATACTCTGCAGGCAACAAGAGGGTGGCTATGCCCAAACTCAATTTCTCACAGATCTGAGGGCCCCCAAATTTCTAGACAGTGGGCAGCTGGCAATCCCCAGAACTCCTCTTTAAACAGGTGGCCCTAAGCTCATGTTGCCAGAGCCTCAAGCCCAAAATGCTTATTCACTCCATTCAAGGCTGTTCTCAGGCTTACCACATAAAAAAGACAGCAACAGAACCAGGTCTCTTCCCTGGAGAGCAGATCCTCATTGTACCCAGCTGTGTTCTAGCCTAAGCACCTCTTTTCTGCAGGAAGTCAAGAGAATAGGGACCCATGCAACCACTGACCCTTATGCCTGTAAATTCCGGCTTGTTTCAAATTATGCTGTTCACCTAGAGTTTTTGCGTAACAATAGGGAAACAGAAACACAGGGGTACAATATCACCACCATCCATCCACTGAGTCGGCATAGTCATAGTGGATTGCATCTACTTTCCTATTTACAGGGAAACTCATACACAAAAAACCCAACTATAGACATAAACTTCTCTTAAACTGAATTTATCATCCCTTTTACTCCCCAGTGTAGCAGTACCTACAAAATTGTTAACTGAAGTGTTTGTCTCTGAGGGAATAAGCGAACATTCTTATATGATGATTTTCAATAAGCAAAAGGAAGCAAATTCAGTCTAGGGCCCTCTGGTAAAATGACATAGGAAATGGATTCTGGTATTTGCCTTCAATAGATTATAAATTGGCAGAGGACAGAGGTTTTCTGTTCATTTAAAATAAGCATAATGAAGAATCTTTTTTTGAGTGAAGACCAAGGTAATCTAGACATTTGACATTATCAATACCCTTAAATTTTCCCCACAAACAATTCAATCCCCTCCATACAAACACCACAAATTTGCATGCAAAAATTAAAGGATAAAAAAAAATACAGATCTGAATAATCATGTCTTTTCTTGTGTATTCAAAAGCCTAATTTCCAAAAGGGGAATAAATATAAAAAATACACAAACAAAATTTATAAGCTTCTGGAGTGCAGCCATGAATTATCACTGAGATTAGAAGAAAGGCGAAGGTTTGGCCAAGCTCTTGATGAAAAGCCCGGCTTGCCTGTAATCAGATATGAATCATAACATCTCCATGGTGATAGGCAGGCAGATGCCCAGTGGTATTTTCATGTCTACATTTAGAGGGTGAGAATTTCAATGATATATTTATTCCAAGTCTTTGAGAGTAAATTCAGATTTTTATCTAACATGAAACTCTTGTGGCCTCTCTAAACAATGTAGCCTGATGTTTTGTTGGGCTGACCCTGAAGGGCTCTTTCAGCATTTCTCAATAGCAAATGGTTCCTGGTCTTTACCTCACCATGAACTAATTTCAGTATGCCCAAGAAGTGAGAAATAAACTCTAAAACAACCTAAAAGCTAGTTTGCTGTGCCCAGTGTTTCAACATGTATTATCTCTTGTCCTATTGATTCTATGTCATACTAACTAATGTTACTTTTCTTCATTCATTCATACTCAGTAGGGGGTTAAGACAATTGCTCTTTGACAACCTTTTAAATTTATTTTATTCTTTATACGAAAGTAAATACAACCAGGAATATTAGCACTAACACCTAATGATACCAAATAAAGCCGAGTAACAGGCAGGAATGCTCTGAAGAATACTGAAACAAAACCTCAAAACTCTAGTACGGCACATCTGATTCCCAAGCGTTCTCTGATTTGTGACGAATCATCAAGATAATGCTTGTGATGGGGAGGAACATGGGAGTCGATACTTTAAGGTGGAAGGCATGAGGATCTGTGAGCAAGGGTGGAGCTGATTTTAATTCTAAAAGGGCTGAAGCCACAAGATCCTTCAAATGAAGAGGAGCTGCCTCGTCTTTTCTCCTTCACTTTCCATTTGCAGCCATGATTTCCCTATATGACAGTCAGAATTTTTGGAAATTTTTAAAATTTTGTTAAGGGATATGTTGAGATGGGAATTCTTAAGTAATACTCATAAAAGCAGAAATACAACTTTTCTGGGGAGCAATTTGGCAATATGAAACAAGAGCCTTAAAAATGATCAAATTCTTTGTTCCAATATTTCTGTACTAGAAATTTTATCCTAAAAAGTAGATTTCATAGCAAATGAACAAACAAAGCAAAACACCTTAGCTGCTTAAATGTAAGGCAATGAATAACTAACTAATATTAAATATTATCTTTTTTGCAAAATACTTAAAATATTGAGAATATAGTCAAAATATTATGGTAAGTGAAAAACCACAGACACAAAATTGCATACATAATATGACCTCAATATTCAATATATACACATGTGCATTAACACCTACATACAGACATATAAGACAAAATATTGGGAGGAAATATGCCAGAGTATTTAAAGTGGTTATTTCAGGGTGGACAAGGGCAATAATGAATTTCATTCATTATTATTTATACTTCTCTATATTTTACAGTTGTGTATATTGAGAATGTCACTCAGCTTTTTCTAGATATACATTTATAATTGCAATAGTGATAAATAAATAATACTATATGAACTTTAAGAATTATAGAAATCGAGCCCAGAGTGGTGGCTCACACCTGTAATCCTAGCACTCTGGGAGGCCGAGGCGGGAGGATTGCTTGAGGTCAGGAGTTCGAGACCAGCCTGAGCAAGAGCGAGACCCCGTCTCTAATAAAAACAGAAAGAAATTAGTCGGACAACTAAAAATATATAGAAAAAATTAGGGCGCCTGCCTGTAGTCCCAGCTACTCGGGAGGCTGAGGCAGGAGGATCACTTGAGCCCAGGAGTTTGAGGTTGCTGTGAGCTAGGCTGACGCCACGGCACTCTAGCCAGTGCAACAGAGTGAGACTGTCTCAAAAAAAAAAAAAAAAAAAATTACAGAAATAAAGGTGGAAGTCCTCTCCCTGTTCATTCCACAGATATCTCTGTTTAATAGCAGGAAAAATTTTTAGAGTTTGTCTTTCTAGATTGTTTATGTGTGTGTGTGTGTATATATATATATATACATACGGATACACATGAATATACATTTATATACTAATTTTATGAAAACATAATACTGAACATATTGCTCTGCAATTTATTTTATAGTAAGGGAAATACCTGGACATCTTTCTATGTTGTTATAGAGAAATACATCAATTTTTGATGGACTTTGATTTTTAAAGCAGTTTAAATTTATAGCAAAATTAAACAGAAAGTACAAAGGGCTCCCATATTTCCCCTTCCCCCCACCACCTACAGCCTCCCCCACTGTCACCATCCTACCTAAGAGTTGTATATTTTTTACAATGGATGAACCTACATTGCCATGTCATTATCACTTACAGTCCATAATTTGTATTCTTGGTGTTGTACATTCCGTGAGTTGTCCTACTCTTGGTGTAGGACATTTCATGGGTTTGGACAAACATATAATGACGTGTATCCTGTATGACATGTATTCTTTATCACATTATAGCATCATACAGAATCGTTTCAGTGCCCTAAAATTCCTCTATACTCTACCTACTAGTCTCTCCCCACAACCACTGGAAGCCACTAATGGTTTTACTGTCTTTTGTCTTTTCCAGAAGGTCATATAGTTGAAATTACACAGTATGTGTCCTTTTCAGATTGGCTTTTTTCACTTAGTAATACGCATTTAAGATTCTTCTATGTCTTTTCACAGGTTGGTAGAATGTTCCATGTGCATTTGAGAAGAATGTATATTCTGCTGTTGTTGGGTGGCGTTTTCGTATATGTCTGTTAGGTTCAATTAGCCTACAGAGTTTTTCAAGTCCTCCATTTCCTTATTGATCTTTGGTCTAGTTGTTCTATCCATTATCAAAAGTGGAGAACTGAAGTTTTATACTATTATTGTGTTGCAGTCCATTTCTCCCTTCAATTCTGTCAAAGCTTGATTCATATATTTAAGAATTTTGAGATTTGGTACATAAATATTTGTAATTATTATATTTTATTGGTAAATTGATCTTTTATCATTATATAATGTCCTTCCTTGACTCTTGTAACAAGTTTTGACTTAAAGTTGACTTTGGCTGAGTCAGTGTAGCCATTCCCCTTCTCTCTTGGTTACCATTTGCATGGACTATCTTTTTCTATTCTTAAACTTTCAGCCTATGTGTGTTCTCATATCTAAAGTGAGTCTCTTATAAAAAGCATATAATTAGATCTTGCTTTTGTTTTCTTGAATCTATTGAAACAACCTATGTCTTTTGATTGGGGAATTTTATCCCTTTACATTTACCAAGTAATTATCAACATAGAAAGATTTATTAGTGCCATTTTCTTATTGTTTTCTCTATAATTTGTGGCTTTTTTGTCCCTCCTTTCCTTTCTTACTACCTTCTTTTATGGTGTATTGATTTTTTCAGTAATACACTTTGATTCTTTTATTATTTCCTTTTGTGTATAATCTATAGATATTTTCTTTGTGATTATCACTAAAATTACATAAAACATATTGAAGTTACAGCATTCTATTTTAAACTGATAACAACTTCAATCACATATAAAAATTACTTCTTTATAGCTCTATCCCCCATTTTATGTCACTGATATAAAAAATTACATTTTTATATATTGTATACCCATTAAAATGAATTTATAGGCTTTTTTGTTTGTTTTTTTATTTACATTCTGTATACCAAAGTTATAACAGTAGAGGTTATGATATTTTTCCATGTATTTATCTTTATCAGAGAATCTCGCATAGCTTCATGTGGCTGTCTACCATCCTTTTATTCCAATTTGAAGGTTTCTCTTTAGCATTTCTTATAGAGCAGGTCTAGTAGAAATTAATTCCCTCACATTTTATTTATCTGGGAGAGTCTTAATTTCTCCATTTTTAATTGCTTTTCTCTTGCTACTTTTAAGATTTCCAATTTGTCTTTGACTTTAGACAGTTTGATTGCAATGTGTCACATTGTGGTTCTCTTTGAATTCATTCTAGGTGAAGTCTTTAAACTTGTTGAATGTGTATGTCCATTTCTTTCCTCATATGTGGAAAGTTTTCAGACACTGTTTAAATAAATTCTATTCTCCTTTTTGTCTTATTCTTCAGAGATTTCCATTGTCCCTATATTGGCACTCTCAATAGTTTCCCAATAGTTCCTTAGTCTGTCTTCACTCTTCTTCATTCTTTTTTTCTTTTTGCTCCTCTGACTCAATGATTTTAAATGACCTCTTTTCAAGTTCACTGATTCTTTATTATGCCTTATCAAGTCCACTGTTGAACTCTTCTAATGAATTTTTCAATTCAGTTGTTGTATTTTTCAGCTACAGAATTTCTGTTTTGTTCTTATAGTTTCTATCTCTCTGTTGATATTGTCATTCTGTTCATGCATTATTTTCCTGATTTCGTTTAATTTTCTGACAGTGTTCTCTTTTAACTCATGGAGTATTTTTATGACGGCTATTTAAAATTCTTTGTCAGCCATCTGATAAATTTCCATTTCTTTGGGGTCAGTTTCTTGAGTTTTATTTTGTTCCTTTGGCCCATGTTTTCCTGTTTCTTTGTATGCCTTGTATCTTAGTTCAGGCTGCTAAACAAAATACTATGAACTGGGTTACATATCAAGAGCATAAATTTATTTCTTACAGTTCTGGAAGCTGGAAGTTCAAGATCATGCTGTCAGCATGGTCAGATTCTGGTGAAAGCCTTTTTCTGAATTGCAGACTGCCGTCTTCTCATGTAACTTCACATGGCAGAGAGAGGTCAAACTAACTATCTGGCTTCTTCTTATAAGGGCATTAATCCCATTCATGAGGGCTCCACCTTATGACCTAGTTACCTGTCAGAAATCCTATTTCTAAATACCATCACATTGGGGATTAGATTTTAACATATTAATTTTTGGGGAACACAAACATTTAAGCCATAAGACCTTGTATTTTTTTTTCCTGTAATTTGGGCATTTGAAAAAACACCGCCATTCCCATTATTTGTGTTCTGGCTTAATGCAGGGAAAGATCTTCATCAGTCATCCTTGCTGGAGGTTCTAGAACCTCTCAAACCTTTTCCGATCTCTTTCTTCCCCTGATGACTGTCTACAGGACTGCATCGCTGATGTAGGGCTCCCCTCTGTTTTCAGCTGATTCCAAACTCTGGCACTGATCCTGTCAATGCTTTGGATCAGGTGGGACAGAAACCAGTCCCTTGAGCATCCCCTAGACAAGCCAGAAGTTGGATCCATGACCCACTCTTTTGTGTGTGTCCTGAGGAAGGAGTTCTAACATAGAGGGTTTCCTCCCAGTAACTCCCTACTATGCTGCATAGGGGAAGGGGCACAAATGCTGCAAATTTTCCTGGTTTTATAAGACCTGGGCATTGTAAAAGAGACCAGCTTCTCAACTGGTCTCTAGAGTTCTCAAAGAGGTATTCTCATCCATATATTATTGTTAACTCCATTTCTCTGCGAGAGGAGAGCCTATATCTTCATAGTCCACCATCTTAACCAATGCCATGCCTCATTTATTTTTTAGTGCTGAATAATAGCATTGCCTGGAGGTACCACAGTTTATTTATCCATTTACCTACTGAAGAGCATCTTGGTTGTTTCAGTTTGGGCAATGATGAATAAAGCTGCCAAAATCTTCTGTGAGTAGATTTTCCTATGAACATACATTTTCAACTCATTTGGGTTGATACCAAGGATTGCAATTGCTGAATTATATGGTAACAGTATATTTAGTTTTGTAGTAAGCTGTCAAACCATCTTCCAAAGTGGCTGTGCGATTTTACATTTCTACTAGCAATGAATGAGAGCTCCTGTTGCTCCACATCCTCATCAGCATTTGATGTTATGAGTGTTTTAGATTTTGGGCATTCTAATAGTTGTGAGTGGTATCACATTGTTGTTTCAATTTGCAATTTCCCAATGGCATGTGATGTTGAGCATCTTTTCATAAGCTATTTGCCATCTGTATATTTTCTTTGATGAGGTGTCTGTTTTTTCTTATTTTTTCCTCACCCCCATTCCCACTTTTTAAAAATTCTGATGTCATGTACTGGTTTCCTTTTGATCATTATTTACATATGAATGAGGTAAATTCCTGCTGGGCAATTTATTTCAGGTTTATGTGGCCATGTGGCCATGGATTCATTCCATCCAGAAATTATTGCTTTTAATAACACATACTGTGTGTGTGTGAATGAATATTTTTAGCCTTTAGTTCTCTTAGTGAGCTGAGAACCACCCTGCAGAATTACGCATAATATGATAAGTTTTTTTTCTTTCACTGCCTCACGAACTAATTCTTGGAAAATGACTTTTCTGTATAAATTCCTGTTTTTTCACAGTGTCTTATATTTTTTAGATTTCCTACCAAAGAGAATCCAGGGAGGCGCCTGCTACCAACTCAGGCACTCCATGCCCACTATGGCAAATGAGTGCCTGTTTTTCTCCTCAGAGTGTTCTACTGTAGTAGAATTGTGCTCTGCCAGCTTTTTCTGAGATCTGCTGCTACATGCATGCTCCACATCTTCCCACTTCCCTGTTGCCAATTATAACTTTCAGGCAGCTTTTCCTCTTATTTTGTCGTTCTGAGTTTCAAAAGTCTGTTAATTTAATAAAAAATGGAGTTAGTGTGTCTGAGTTTTGTTCCCCTGTTACATTTGGGTGGTTTCTTGGAGATGAGGGAAATATCCAATTCTATCCTGTCATTTTAAACCAGACCTTAATTGCTTCACAGGCTTTTGGCTAAAACCAAGTATAGTAGCTGTTCTTATCAGTTTAAAACCAGACTTGAGTGGCTTTTCAAAATTCTATAGCCAGTTGTATTTTTTTATTTTTAATTAGTTAATTATCTGTTCATATCCTTGACCTTTTTATTTTACTTAAAGGGCTGCTCCTTTAGTAGTCATCAAAACAAATTGAAAATTAATAAAATATTTTCTCAAAGAAGGATTGGCAGTGACCACAATGTTAGTAGCAAAGTCACAGTTGATAGGAAGATACAGCTTTTAGTATAATGGACTTTCTTTGACTCTTCCTATTAGAGTCCATTGCCCAAGACGTCCTCTTTGGTAAGAACTCACTAGGCTCATTCTTGGGCCTAGCTCATCATCTGGTTATTTTAGGTGCTATTAAGGAAGGATAATAAGAGAATGAGGAATGGGAAAGGTAAACTTATCTCAGTGACCTTGGAAATGCTTTTATAACATCTGTTTTCTTCTTTTAGCTTTGCTGTCTTCCCATCATGAACAGAACTGTCAAAAGACACTTGCTTTGTTGTAAAAATTTTCAGAAAATAATTGAATAAAATTTATTTTAATTTGTAATGATGAAGTTTAGATACACTCAGAGCTATAGCTTATCTCTTTCTTTTTCAATGTATAGAAAAGGCAAAGCAAGATATGTCAAAATAAAAAGTTACTCCTGATTTATATGTGCACAGATATCAATGAGCTGATGTGTATATAAAATTATATCACTTTTTCCCCCTGACATTTAGACACTTGGGTTAAAAATAAATCTAATCATTGACCTCTGCAGGAAGTTAGACATATTAAAAATTGCTTTGTACCTCTGTGTTCTGCATTCTTTGAGCTAACATGGAATTGGATACAACTTTCCTCTTGATCAGTATAAATTAGGGAGAAAGCATCATTTAAATATTGTGGATTATCTAAACCTCCCGGACTCTTATTACCTCAGATAGATTACAAGACAGGACTAGTACAGGACTGTTATTTTTCACTACTACCAAAACACCATCAATCATTGAAGTATTTATGCTCAAACAGAAAAGCACAATTGTGTAACTTTATCATCTAAAGATCTTGAAAACAGATGGTAGACAATATTATCAATCACCTCTAGTCAGTGGGAGGAGAATGGGGAAAGAAGAATAGGAAAGAGTGAGAATCCTCAAAAGCTTATAACAAACAAACAGATAGATTAATAACATTACTTCTGTCCTAGAATGTTTGTTCTAGATACAAGTGCCTTGTTTACCTGTGGTTAATAAACCATTAAAAGACATTCTATAATCTAAACTACTGCAAATCCTGCCTGCTTGACTAACAGTGCCAATCATTAATTGATTTTGCAGTAGTTATATTTTCTTCTTATAATTTCACAATCAGTTTGGCAAAAATTAGAAAGATGTAATGAAAAGCAGATATTCCCCAAATTACATAAAAATGCATTTGGAAGTTAGCTTGGGTTATTCAAGATAAAAAGCCTCAGAAAAATTAGCCCTTGTAGTATGAAAAACACTTGGAAAATATTTTTGAAATGTTAGTGACAACTCGTTCTTCATGAAGAAAATTAATCACAGTATTGATGGAGCAGAAAACACAAGGGAATTTTCAATGAAATGTTTTCCTTCTTTTTCACTGATGCAATATTTGAAATGGGAGCACAGGGCATATTTCTAAGCAAAACAGTTGTCAGCAAGTGCGGCTCTTTTCAGTAAATCACCTGTGGTCCTACGAACAAATAATTGTAGACATCAAATTAAAAGACATGAATTCAGTGTCTGTTTCCAATTGAATTGTGGTCTTTGTGATTGATTAAATAACGTGTCGGTCTTTACATGTTCTTTATTCTCCATTCAAAGCACTCTAATGGGAATGGAACATTGTTTAGGAACTGTTAGGACATCGCCATACTTTGTAAATCATCAGACTTTATAAAGTAATTACCTCTATCGCCTTAGTAGGAAAGTCTGCATCCAATTAACAAATGGTAAAACTTGGTCTTGATCATTGATGAAACTTAGCAAGGAGTCAGAGATCTGTTGTTCTGTGGATGGGGCTCAGTGTGTTCTTCCTCTCTTCCAACAACCACTGATTTCCAAGAAAGAGGTAAAAATCTTTGTTGGAGTCACATGGAGTCCAGATCAGAGCTGGAAGCAAAGCCCACAACACCTCCCTTCCCCACCGAGGGGCTACCTCTTAGGCATATTATCTGTTAAAGCTCTCTGCATTTTAGCTTGGTAGCATGGGGAAATTGTTCTGGTTATCACAGCTGGAAGAAAGCAACCCATTGCTTTGTGATAGGCTGTTGGTCAAGGCTGGACAAGGCAATGATTTCTATTCAAAGGTAAAATGACCTGTTGGCCATGTCTCATGAATTCCCACCCTCTATCATAGGCACTTTACAGTCAAGGTTCCCCTTGGTCTGCTGGGCTTGTAGGACAGTTAATCTCTGTGGGACTGAGTTCCAGAATTAGATATTCTGGTTCAGGGAATGGTCCTCAGGGATAAAACTCATGCAGCAGGATTGAAAGAAGCCTTGGATACAGAAGCAACACAACTGAGAGCACTTTTAAGCAAATATTATTTAGAAATTGAGCAAAATTCCTACTGGCCATGCTAATGATGTCTGATATATCAAAATCTAATATAACAAAAATGGGTGGGTGCTTCAAAATCACCCATTAGAACAGCATAAGGGCATTTCTTACCCCTTCCTATGAGTTGTTTTCATGACCCTTTCTCTGACGTACACCAGTACACGGAAAATCATTTCAATGTGTGGAAAATGAAGTAAATGAATATTCAAATTGGCTATTTCAGCTATGGCAGTGAGTTAAAACCAAGGTGTATAACTGCAAATCAAAAATTTTCCTTAGTCTTTCAGCCCTATTTTTTGCTTTGTGCCAGTAATACATGTCCTTCAGGAACAAGAAGAAAACCAGATTTACATCCTTCTTCCTGCAATAACCATTTCTGCCTTTCTCTGGCACTTTCACATTTTCTTTCCTCCCTTTTCACCTCTTTGTCATCCACTCTCTCCATTCATTTATTCATTTATTTATTCAACAAGTATTTATGGAGTCTCGGATAATATTCTAAGTGCTTAGTATTCATCAGCGTTCAAAACAGACGGAAACCCTTGCCTTCACAGAGTTCGTATTGTCCTTTTCCCTGTGTGTTTAATTAGCGCTGTATAGTTCAGAGACTCAGAAACCCCTATTCTGCTGCTTTGGTCCACAGACACTGTCCCTCTTCCATGGCACCTGTATTTTCTCTGCATGGGCGAACAGGAGAGCTAGACATGTGCATTGCAGAATATAGGGACATTGATAAAAAAATTCTCAATCCCATGAAAGAACAGCACAAACTAAACCCAAGTTCAGCATCATAGCTCATGTAGGCATTCTGTCCCTCTAGATCTGAGGAAAAGCCAGGTTGGTATAACTCTGGCATTCTCAGAAGAGAGGAGGATTCAGAGTCACACAGACCTGGGCTGCACTCCAGTTCTGTGGCCGGGGTAGGTCCTATAAATTCTTTGGGTCTCAGTTTCTTCAACTCCTATATGAATTTGACATCATTTACTTTGTGCGTTCTATCATTATTGTATTAATTAATTCATTCAACAACTATTTGAATGATTCTATCCTACGTAATCTACGAATCCCATCTGAGCGCCTACTGTGTACATTTGGGCACTGCTCTAAATACTAGGCATATAACAATGAAGAAAAGATATAAAAATGTTTGCCCTTGTGGAGCTTTCATGAAGAGAATATTGTCTATTACTGTAGAAAAAGTGGATTCACTTTATCTTCCTGTAACAAAAACTGAAGGAAAATGCTGTTTTGAAATCTTCTTAAAGCAGCATCAGAAATAATATGCATCTACCATATATGACCTCATTATGTTCCACTTTGACTTGCTATGCAGACGAGCTCAACAGGGCCAAAGGCAGCAGGGAAGAGACAGATCTTTAGTTAGTGATGTTTTCCATTAAACCATGGAGAAAATCATCTAGTACTTCTTAGAGAAGATGCCTAGTAGGTGTGAATAAAAGCAAAGAAAGTACCAATTAGTTAACAATGGTTCCTGCTGGGAATTCAGCAAAGCCTAGGGAAGACCTCCACCAAGGGATATCATCCGTCACAGGCTCTTCTTTTACTACCTGATTATTCCAACTTCTCTTTGAAGTTTATTCCCATTCCAAGCCATGGAAACCGAAACTGTGCCCAGTGGATTATTGGCTGTGAAATGAACGAATGTCCACCTCTATTAGATCAGGCAGGCCATTGAGAGGCTCTTGACACATTCCCCTGACATGATTCTGAGATAGATGAACATCATGATGCTTTCTTGGCCATTGAGTCACATAGAAATGGAATTAGTCTGAAAAGATTCACTTTTCAAAAGTCCATTTTAGTTACTACAAGAATTTTTCTATAATTTTTTCTAGTTCCAAAGTCCACATATGTAAGTTATCTTTTCTTTTTTAAAAATAAATTTTCTGGTTATGCTCCACTTTAAATCCCCTTTGGAAGTAGAAAATGTGTGTAAATAAACAAGAAATTATTGTTACTTTTGTCTCTGTATTAGGGATTTATGTAGGTTTTATATAAATCTTAAGAATAGTGAAAAATGATTCTGTACTATACAATCTACAAAGCCCATTTGTTGCCTAAGATGTGATATGCTATGAGACCCTGCTGATTTGAATGCATAGCATTCATCCTATGTTCTTTTACAATCACTTATTCTCCTACTTTATCATGTCTCTTTATTTTCTCACCCCAAGTAATACTCTCTCTTGATCTCTGAGGACTTAATATCTCCATAAAGGCAAGGATTTTTTTTTCAGCTCTGCTCACTGCTGTGTCTCCAGAGCCTCACATAATGTCCATTCTAAAACAAATGCTCAATATTTATTGACTGTGGAATGAGTTTAGGTTTATAATTTTAGATGATCATAGCTAATATATATCTAGCAGCTAGTATGTGCCAAACACTCTTTTAAGCACTTTACATATATTAATTTCTTTAATTCTCAAAATGACCCTCAGAGGCACAGAGAGAATATAAATTTGTCCAAGTTCAGTGGCAGAAGCAGAATTTGAACTCACACAGTTGGACCCTGAGTAATTAACTACTGTGCTATTACTACTCACTAGGATGGTGTGGATGGTGGAGAAAATATGTTTCCTTTCATTTTTAATATTAATTTTTAATTTTAAGTTATTTTGTTATAATGAAATTAACTTTAATATATATCCATTTATGTACTGAATATATATTACAAACATATGTTTCAAAATTCAAAAGGTACAAGGAAGTATAAAAGAAGTCTCCTCTTCATTCCTCCCCTTGAGCCAACCATTCCTTCTTCCTGGAGGCAGCCAACAGCTTGCCTCAGGGCTAATTCTGGCTCTGCACTCCCCAGACACGTAACTTCGGGCAGAATACTTAATCTTTCTGTGCCTTGGTCCTCTGCTCTGAAAAATGAGGATAATAAAACATCTCTCTCATAGAGTTTTTATGAAGATTAAATGAATTAATATTTGCAAAATACTTAGAATAGTATGTGTCACAAAATATGTGCCAATAAATATTTGCTGTTATTAGTTTTATGCATGCTTCCAAATATTTTATTTAACATATACACATACATGTATAAGCACACACACAATATTCATACTCCTTTCCCTCTCTCCCTCACTTTTTTTAACAAATAGTAATCTGTACCTTGCTTTTCTCACATCACAATCTTAAAATTTTAATTAAAAAATAAGCCCACGAATACATTTTCTTTTGGTGTAACCCATTATCAGCCTTTCTAAAGTCTCTTCTTTGCTTGAAAAAGGTAACTACAGTTTTCTATCATTTCTCATTATTGTGATAGAAATCAATGAAGAGTAGCCATTCTGGGGGTAATATGAGGTGGGCAGGCACTGACAAAGCTAGTTAGTGAAAAATGAGTGACAGTATAGATTCTGACCTTTGGAGACTGGTTTGGAGCTCTGATCTGGGTGGCTGTGGCAGCACAGAGAATCTCTGTATGGAGCAGTTGGGTGGTAGCAGAGAACTGGCCCAAAGGTGGAGCTGGGGGATTTGTCTTGAAATTGCACTTGCATAGCAAACACAGTGTTTTCACCTAGTTTTAATACATTTTAAAATGGGGGTGTTTGCTGATGGAAACTATGGGGGCAAGGCACTATACCCTCCTTCCTCCCCTTTCCACCAAGACATTCTTTGGCCCTACGCCTGCCTGATGGCACCATCACCCTTGGCTCTACCATTTAGAAAAACAAAACAAAACAATAAAACAAAAAAAACAGAGAAACAGAAAACTGATTTGCCTGCCAGGCCCGGGCCTGTAGAAGAGGAGCTGCAGCTTTGGCAGAGTTGAGAGAGCATTACAACCCCAGGGAGTAAGCTACTAAGAGAGGGAGGAATTCATTTTAATTATGATTGACTTTTTATAGCAAGGGTAATTGATCCTAAAACAGGTAAAGGAAGTGCTTTGGGGAGTGGGAGAGTCCAGACACTGGCTGTTGACCAAATCCCCTCTAAGCTGTTTTCTGTGGCACGGGGACTCAGGATTACAGAGGCACCCTGTTCAAGGGAACAGAGATTGTAGCTGCCAGCAGAGAGCACCACATGCATGAGAATGGCGAGGCCTGCCAGCTCCTTCAGGAGGAGTGAGGGTGCTGGTAGGTGGAACAGGAACCCACAATCATGGATACGTTTGCGTTCTCTCAGACTCCGCCTTTGTCTTTGGAAGAGAAGTAAAGTCTCAAGGACAGCGCAGAACTGCTTTTGTCTTTGGGCTAAGGTAAGGGGATCCTGCACTCCATGAAGATTTTAGGCTGGGAACAATTGGCCTCTCCAACCCAGTTTGAATGGCTTTTAGGTCCCAAGTTATCCAATAATGTCAGGGAAAGTTTGCAGCTACACACTGACTCTCTCGTAAGGACGCTTCAGAGAGACTGTGTCATATGATGTCCCACATTGGTAACACGGAGGCCACAGGGTAACCCCAGATCCTTGATTCCCAGCCCCTCAGTCCTCTGAGGAGCTTCTTGGTCAAAGAGCCTTCATCCCAAACTCTGCCTTGTTGACCTTTTCCCAACTCAGCACTGACAGCCTTGAAGTGCAACAGGAAGTCCCCAGGGAAGGGCAGTATCACCTTCAGGGGCTGCTGCTTCATTGGCTCTGTGTGCATGGAGCTTTGTTCACACGGAATGCGGACACTCCACGCTCTCCTAGCTGCTGCAGCTGCTCTGAACCAACGGGCTCCCCCACTCTTGGGGAATCGAAACTACACAGTTTCACTCTGTCCTGTTGTGTTGTCAGCTGGCTTTCAGCATTCTCTTGTCCCCACAAAAACCTCAACATGGATCCCTTGCACAGATGGTGTACAATAGGAGCTTTCATTTCTGCTTTGGCACCTGCAACCCTGAGTTAACAGTGCCATGGAGCAGAGAAAGCACTTGGCAAGGAGTATGGTGCCAGGGACCGCACCCCACGCAGCAGCTGAGCAGAGGCAGGTAGCAGGGCTATGTGTGCTTGCAGGGAAGGGAGGGGGATGAATCATGGGAGAGCCATTCCTGCTGCTACCCTGAGTACTCTGAATGCCAACTGCATGTGCCTCGTGTCAGGCACAATGATACCCAATGTTTACCCTTAACATAGTCGAGGCTTCAAGGGGAAAACAAACCACAGAACCAAATGTACCAGTCAGGGTTCTTGGTTACAGGCCACAGAATCCACCCTTAACCAGAAGGCTGGCTGTCTTTCTCAGTTACTAGCTGTAGGGCCTGTACGTGGGTTACTTGACCACTCTGTGCTTCAAATGAAGGGTAAAATATTATCGTAGGTATCACTTATAAGGATTAAAGAATGGAGTATATGTGAAACAATCTGAGCAGTGTCTGACTCACGTTAAGCATTCTGTAGATGTTAAACTATCATCCTCATCACCATCACCATCATCATCGTCAGTTTGTCCTCAATCACGAGGCCATGGGAGCAGGTTCAGAAAATGGGTAGGTACCCAGGGAGTCTGAGTGGCAGGACCCATAGCAAAGTTTATGCTGCAGAAACAGGCTGGTTAAGATGCTCCTGGTACCACTGCCACGACTGATGCTGGACACCACTGCCATCACAACTGGGCACTTCCGCAGCCACCACTGAACAGTACTGCAGTGAAATCAATTATCAATTCATTTTTTCTCTACTTGCTCTAAATTCAAAGTCCTATATGGAAGCAAATAATGGCCAAAGCCCAGTTTACCTGTCTGAGACCTATAATGTCAGGGTTGGGCAGAAATTGCATCTGGTCTTTCTGTTTTCTGTACTGGGAAGTTGTGCTCTGTATCCTATCAAGGCACACACAATGGGGGATTCCTCCATGGTAGGGAGGATAGCGCCAACCCCCCAAAATTTAAAATTGACAAGTGTCCATACAAAATGAGAGTACTGTAATAGCAGCATGAAGCTGGGCTATAGCAGTCACTACATCTTCCTGAGGGAGTCAAGAGCTCCCTCCTAAGCCTGCTCTTCTTCCAGGGCCCCCTGGCTCAGGTGATGACCTCTTCATGCACTTAGTTGCACAAGCTGGAACCCCAGGTATCATTCTTGACACCTGCCTCTCCCTCGCCCCACATATGCAATCTACCATGCACTGCCCTGTCAATTTCACTGCCTAAACATCACTTAAATCCACCACTTTCCTTCTTCCTAGTCCAAGCAACCACCATTATGCTGTTAGACTATTACACTGACCTCATACAGATCTCCCTGCATTGACTCTGGCCTCTCTCGAGGCTATTCTTCCCCAGCCACAGTGATCTTTTCAAAATGCAAATCTGAGCATCCATTATACTTCCAGTTTTATGGTTTTATAAATCGCAGATTAAAGACAAAACTCACTAACGTGCTCACATGGTCCTGCCTGCTTTGGGTTCTAAACCCTCTAAATTTAAGTGTCCTATGCTCTCACCTACTTCCTGCACTCCAGGCACAGTGCTCGTCTTCAAGTCCCTATTATTCACATGCTACCTCTTGTCACAGAGCCTTTTCCCATCTGGGACACTTTCCTCCCCTCTTCTCCAATTTATCTTTATCATAGCTTGGTGCTCAGATCAAGTGTTACTTCCTCATGTGAGCCTTCACTGACCTCCCTGACCACGACAAATCCTCTTCTCACAGATTGTCGCAGCATCCCAAATCTTTCCAACACAGGCATTCATCACAATTGTGCCATTTGTTATTTATGTGATTACTTGTACAACACATGAAAGCAGGAACTGTGTCAGATCGTGGACTAGCACCTCCCATCTGCTGAGTGAGTGGGTGAATGAATGAATGAAAAATGGCTTCTTATTGGAGGTAAATTTACCCTTGGTCTTGAGGGACAACTGAGAATTTGTTGCATGGACAGAAGGGGCAAAAGCATTCCAGGAGCAGAAATAGGGGATTCGGAAGTCCCAAGACATGCGTGGGAAAGGTGTGTTTGGGGAAAGTTTAGCATGGCTGTTGTGCAGAGTGAGGAACGAGAGAGGGACAGCGGGGAGAAGAAAGCAGCCTACCAGGCTGGTGAGGGTGGGATCGAGTGCAAAGGACCTTGAATGCGTGCTAAAGGATTGAGACCTGCTTTCCTCTGTGGTCGTGGAGAGAATATGTATGGCTGAGCAGAGGAAAGTCATAATCATAAATGGAGAATGAAGAGCAAAGCGAGGACCTTTCAGTCTTCAAAACTTTTGGTATCAAGTTAGCAACTATTTCTACCTCCACAGTGAAGTTTTAGTCATTCATTGAAGAATAAAGGAGGTTTCCATTTCAAAATGCCTAAAATAATGTTTAAATATCTGTTTCGAATAAGTGTAATATTGACTATCGGATTGTTTTATTCCCTGCCCCAGATAATTGTCTCCCAAAAGATTGCTACTCATATTCAGATGTCATGTAACCAGCTGGAAAAAATTGGTAACATATAGCATGATCAACCCATAGAGCACCTCTCATCTCAGCTCACAGCAAGCTTTTCCTATTAGCTTGATGATAGTAGCTATAATGAGGTTTACTTCTACCCAGTTCTTAAAATACAACATGGCTTCTCAAATGTTTTGGTTTCAGGGTTCCTTTACATTCTGAAAGGTTAATGAGAGCTTCAAAAACCTTCTGTGTATGTAGGTTATAGCTGTGGATATTTACCATGCTAGAAATTAAAACTTAAAGTTTAAAAAGCACAATGATACCCAATGTTTACCCTTAACATAG
>NW_012148618.1:10396270-10406379 GCF_000956105.1 Propithecus coquereli
TTATTTTTAAATTTTTTTATTTCAGCATATTACGGAAGTACAAATGCTTAGATTGCATATATTGCCTTTGTCCCACCCGAGTCAGAGCTTCAAGCATGTCCATCCCCTAGACGGTACGCACCACATCCATTAGGTGTGAATATACCCATCCCTTCATCTCCCCTCCCACCTGCCCAACACCCAATGAATATTACTACTAAATGTGCACATACGTGTTTATCACTTAATATCAATTTGATGGTGAGTACATGTGGTGCTTCTTTTTCCATTCTTGTGATAGATATTTCACTTAGTAGAATGGGTTCCAGCTCTATCCAGGATAATACAAGAGGTGCTAGATCAGCATTGTTTTTTGTGGCTGAGTAGAATTCCATTGTATACATATACCACATTTTATTAGTCTACTCATGTATTGATGGGCACTTGGGTTGTTTCCACATCTTTGCAATTGTAAATTGTGCTGCTATAAACATTAAAGTGCAGATTTCTTTTTTATACGATGACGTTTTTTCATTTGAGTAGATGCCCAGTAATGGGATTGCTGGATCAAATGGTAGTTATACTTTTAGTTCTTTGAGGTATCTCCATACTACTTTCCATACAGGTTGTACTAGTTTGCAGTCCCACCAGCAGAACTTTTAATCTGACAATATTACCTAACAGATTTTACAGACTGGAGATGGACAACCAAGTTGGAGGTGGAAGGCAATGGAACAGTCTAGGCAAGAAGTATAAAAGCCTAAACCAAGGTGTGATGCTAGTGACAGACATAAGTTTTAAAAATCTAACTTTAATTGAAATTCTAAATTCTATCATTAGCAACAAATTCCATTGAGTTGTTTTTGTTGAAATGAGAGGCTGACTGTTAATTTTGACAAAATATCTGCCGAATACCCAAGCATGAATAACTATGATTTGTCATTCATTCAATAAAAATGACGTTCCATTAAAAAATATCTAGCATAGCTTGGAACTCAAATAAATGTATACATGCTTTTTTTTTTTGAGACAACCATGGTACTTCAATGTACAGAAGTACTTTACGTATTATTCTCCATTTTGTCACAGAGAATAGTAAAAAAAAAGGAATACTTAAAGATCAAAATTCAATGAAATTAATCATTTCTTCCTGCTTCATAGGACATCTTTAAAGGAAAGCAGCGTGATTTTCTATTGCAAGCATGTGACAGTGAAGAATACAATGACTACTGGTATGATTTGGTGCCCCTGCCTTGACTTCTGCTTAGGCACCAGCAGTTTTACCCACCATTGTTTTGGTACAGTTGGTGGAGATGTCAACAGAGACAAAAAAGCAAATAATATGTAAGTATTATTATGAAAAGTATTATTATGACCTCATGAATAACTCAGAAGGATCTTGGGACACCCAGGGGTCTGTGGATAACACTTTGAGAACCACTAAAATACAAATAAATTGAGGGACCTATTGGTTTGCTTAAAATGGAATAATGTGGCTCATTCCATAGCCAAATCCAATTTATAATTTTACTGAGTTCAAAGTCCACCTTTGCATATTTTCCTTATTTCAAGAGCAATGTGCTATCACTAAAGGAAATGATAAAGAGTCAGTTTTTTTAAAAAAAAAGCATTTTGGTTACTCATCGGTTTGGGTTATTACAAAGGCTGCCTATTACTAGAAAGAATAGAAATCATTTATACCAAGTCTATGGTTGTTGTCATCAAATGATCCATTTAGTGACTCAGCCATCAATGCTAGTCAATGAACAACAGTGGGTAAGCAATTTTGCAAAATTGTGCCAAGTGTCATTTTGATAAATAGCTTTGCAGAAGACCAGAGCTGAATAGGAGAGTGGGGGGCAATTTAGGCCTTCCCCTCATTAATTGGGGAAGTAATACTTCAAACAACAACACTGTCTTCAGGATAATTTTTCCCTAGTGATTCACTTCATAACATGTATTTATCCTGATAGAGCAGGGAAGTCCCCAAGTTTTTGCTCATCATTTTATCAAATTGACATGTGAAGAAGTCAGACCTAGGCTTTTCAAAGGAATTGCCCGGCCCATGCTGAAAGCTATAGCAAAAAGTCAGCTGATTCATCCCAGGCATTTTTGAGCTGGCCAGCAAGCAGAGGCAGGAGTAGAGCATGTCAAAGGCCATTTGAGCCTGGTCCTGCCAACTGGGCAGGCACAAGCCATATTGACTGCAGTGGTTTCTCCAATGCATGTCGGAGCAAGGATTCGACTCTCAGTTTCCCACACTGGGTGGGTTTCTCTGAGTTATGCCCATGTATCCACTAGGGATACAGGACCAAAGCATGGTTTTTATGCCCTTATACCATTGAAATAGAAAAGTATTTCCTTTCCTTTTTTTGCACCTATGGACGAATCAGACAACCTCGTTACACCCATGCAATGGGCATAACTCAGAGAACTCCCTGCTAGTTCTTAGAACCCAGTGTGAAGGAAGAGGGAGGTTGTGAAGCATCAGCTCCAGGCTGATCTGTGCATGCATCTTGAGTATGAAAGAGAAGAAATCCACCCTCTCCCTGAGTGATAGAAATCTAAGATTTTATCCCAAGTTTGGATGTTCTTTTTGAAGTGGGATTGCTGGCAAGGCTACTGACCCCTGTGGTCATGTAAAGGCTTTTAGACAAAATCCAGTAGAAGCATATGCCTTCAGTAAAGGAAGAGAGACCCCTGAGTGGCATGGGGACCAGAAGCTGAGAGGGGTTGTGTGGATAATTCATACCGGAAGAGCTCCAAATGCTACTTTATAAGGGTTGTCATCACTTAGTCCAGGAAAACATAGATATTTCAAATCTGAATTTGACAGCAGTAGCATTGCATCAGGCCAAAAAGGTCAAGAAAGTAAATGGGTGAAATTTTATAATTTACTTTAAACTGTTTCCTACCTACTGCACAGCTCTTGAGACACGCTATTCACTCTTAAGAGAACTGGTTACCTCATTTTTAGTGACTTAGTAACAGAGATCTTAAATATTTCACCCCAATCTTGTTACAAATGCAAAACAGCTGGTTTCTTTTTCTTTAAAAATTTTGACTTTTTATTAGGCAAAACAATTCTGAGTACATTTTACAGCAAATTCTGATGATTGACCTCAACATTCTGTTTATTATATATAACCACGCAGAAAAAATAGCATAAAAGCAGGGTAATTTACTTAATTCACAAATTCTTTGTTATTTCCCATGGAGTGAATCTCACATCTGGAAAAGCTCATGAAATTAGATAGTATGTCCAAGAAAAGATCAGTTGAAGGAATTCCAAATATATGCTTCTTTTTTTTGCATTGCTGGTTGTAACTAACAGAGAGCATTTGAACACAATAATATGTTAAGTAGAAAAAAAGACATTCTGTGTTATAGCATCCTGGGACTTGAAGGGACATCTGAAGTCTGCTGGGAATTATCCCCTGCCTCGAGGTAGGACTGTACCAAAACAATACCAGAGAATTAATTGTCTTAAATATTTAGGAAAGGAGCTCTGTGCTGCTATTGATCATGTGTCCTTGTGACTTTTTTTTACAGCCATGAAGGCTTCCTTTGTTCATAATCTATATCCTTCCTGTTAAGCCCATTTTTTTTCCTCTCTGAGCACAAAGCCACTAGACAAAGTCATAGACCCAGCAGTCTCCTGCTGATCTCCAAATTCCTACAACTGTATAATGGTCACCAGAGAGGGTTATTGTTACATTGCTTTGTGGGGAAGTTGGAATTAAAGTGGCAATAGTTTAGAAGGGAGGAGAAGGGTCAAAATGAAGAAGTGAGAAAATTGGCTTTCCTCGCCCACAGAAAGCATTTCGTGACAATGCCACAGCACAAAATGAGTTTATATGTTGTGGTAGTTGATTACATGGAACTGAAGAAATAATTCCATTTGGCATCTTAATCCCAGCCTTTAGAAGAGACCAGTATTGGGGTCTGGTGCAGGAGAGAGGTTGTGTCTACTTTGCAGCAGGCATTGGAATGACTTACGACAGGGGCTTTTTTTGCCTTCAGGTTTTTCCTGATCTCCCTATCTAAATAGGTTCCACCTTCATTCCACCATTGTTATGAACTAGCATAGCACTGTGTTTATTTTCTCTTTAGCATTTCTCACAATCTATAATTAATTCCTTATAAAATTGGCTTATTGTCTCACCTTCACACTGAAATATTGTTCCAAGAAGCCAAGAACCCTATCTGTGTAATCATTTTTAGATGGGTATCACAGATAGTACCTATAGATAATAAATACATATAGAGTGAAAGAATAAGTGTGTAAACAAATACTATCCTCAGGACCCAGGTCTCCTCAACTCCACTGCCTTGGAAGACTTGATCCCCTAAAGACCCATCCCTCTGAAGCAGGAGCCCCATGAATCATATCCATCCACATTGCCTTTCGTCAGTGGATAACTTTGGACAGCATTATCCTTCCATTTCCCCTCTGTGTGCCCAGCCAACCAACACCTACAGTTCACTTACTTTCAGTTTCTTGATGTTTAGCTTTGAGCACATCCACGGACTCAAGTTTCTGTTTGCAAAGCCAGACCACAAAAACTAAGCTAATTGAGACATTATGGCAGAAGAATTTTCCTTTAGGGCTGAGACTATAAGCTTCTCCAGTCTCATGGGATGAGGGGCCCATTCTTTCAGCCTACTCCTTTCCCTTCTCTCTATACACAAATGAAGGAAAAATGGTCTGCTATGGAAGAGAGAAACAAAGGATTGCGCAGACATTTGAGTATCTTTTAAAGTGAAAGATGAACTAAAAACCCCTTAATGGCCTTCTCTTTAAGTGAATGATATAGGGAGGAAAAGCTAAAGTTGAAACCAACAAGTTCTTTCTTAAGAAGGGCAATCTGAAACTTTGATCAGTAAGTAAAGTCAGCTATAACTTATTATTAGAAAGGCACATGGGGAAAGTAAACAAAATAAAATTTGGATCTAAGAGTTATCCATTGGTTAAGTATTTTTAGTATCATTTTCAGGCATTGACTTATGTGGTGCTTCTAATCTTCATATCTTTATTTGTAATTTGTAGTGCATGTGGTGTAGTGGAGAGAAAAGGGGACCTAGCACACACAAGGGCCTTAAAAAATCTTTGGTAAAGAATATATAAAATGTCAAGTAACAAGAATATTGTCCCAGTACCACTTATATATAACCTTTGAAAAACAATTTAACATCTCAGAGCCTCAAAATTCTATTTTTTAAGATATTTTTTCTCTACCAAACTCAGAGGGTTGTGTAAAATCCAGATAACATAATGCATATAGAAGACTTTATATACTATAAAGCAGAATTAAATGTGAAGTGTAATAACAGTGCTAATATTTTGTAAGGAAATTATTATGGAATTTACCAGGTTCTTATTCAATAAGTGTCTATCTAGATGTATGTACTACATATGGTTTTTTTTCCCCAATTTTTGGTATTTTACAATTTAAGGACAATAATATATTTCATCGTAAAAATTTAAATGGGACAAATGTAAAAAAATTGAAAGCCCTTTACCCATTCCTCATTCTAAACATACTCTTAGAGATAAACCTAGTCTACAGTTTGATATGCAATATTACTGATTTCATACAGTATGCATACCATAAAAATTGTATATATTATTATTTTTATAAAAATGCAGTTACATTATATAAATTGCTCTGCATTTTAGTGAACAATAACCCATAGACATCCATCTATCTCAGTACGTATAGATCTGCCTATTGTTTTTAATGGCTTCATAGTATTCCATTATCTCTCAATAATCATTCATAGTACATGACTGTAACAGTAAAATTCATTATACCATTTTAATTTATGTTACTAGGATGATGGTAGCAGTATTACTTTTTTAATATGATTTTTTCATGATTCATATTACCTAAATCCTTCAGTATCAGAGAAGATTCTGTAAGTTCCCCTTTGTGGCTAGTCTCAGAGTAGAACAGTTCTTCCCTGTGTCTCACCTGAATATCTGCTGTTCAGACATTGTAAGAACGCTTACAAAATATGATTTGGCAAAGTTTCCTGGATAAAGTATTGGGCAGAACAGTCAGTCCTGATTCCGCTTGGTAGTGTGATATTAGGAAAAAGTCATTGAATTTCTCAGCATTGTACGTTTTGCTTTTTACACACCAGTGTTCCAGGGCTGCTCGTGGGGTTACTGTGAGACTCAAGGAGCTCACCCAGGTGAAAGCCACTGGGCTCCTGGAGAAAGATTCTGCAAGAACCCAAGAGACTGTCTTTATTCCATAGTTAGCAATGCCTAGAAAGCCATTTGTCCCCACCCTCTCTATGAGAGTGTACACTTAATCACCTAGCCAACCCTATGAGGTAGGCACTTTTAGCTCAAGTTTTTATAGATAGGAAACTGAAGATTAGATAAATTAAGAAACTTGCCCAAAATCCTACTCCTCTTAAATGGCAGTAGAGAGTTTTAAGCCCAGATCTGCCAGTTCCAAATTCCTTATTCATTCCACCAAGGAAACCAAGTCTCCAACAATCACAGAATCAAGGTGGCCTTCATCTGGTGGTGGTTTCAGATGAAGTTCCTGGAACCTCCCTGCCCCCTAACCCCAACCAGGGCCAGTGGCAGTGCTTCCTGTGTATGTTTCCTGTCCTGCATTGAGCCCAGAGTATATTCCTCAGTTTGACACGGGTCCAGGGTCTTCCAGGAGGAATCAGTGGGGTATTTACAAGTTTTTGTCATGCTGTGGCCATTTGCATTCACACCAGGGTCAGGGAGGCCCTGGTATGTGAATTTGAGGAGTTCTGTGGAGCCTTGGCTCCTGTTGCAGGCTTCGTTAAACACAGCAAAGGAGGCAAGTTCCTGTTGCCAAGGTGTACCCTTCTGGGGCTACCAAATTGCAATCAAAGAGTCATGAGGGAATCCCTGGAGCCACAGTGGTGGTATCAGAGGCAGTGTTTTGGATTAACTGAGATGAAGCTATTTCTTTAACTCCTCTCCAAGACTTCCTGCCACCGAAGGCATATTCCAAGTTTAAAGAGGCAGAAGGATTTCCAAGAGACAATCTGGCTGCTCGAGTGCCCCCCGCAGGTCTGTTAACCAGGGCAGTAAGGGGTCTCCTTTGCCAGACATGCTGATGCTGCAAACCTAGTAACTGCATCCAACTGTTTTGTAAAATTCTGAGGAAGGTTATGAAAAGGGTGGTCACCCAGTTTCTACCTGCCTTGAGGTGGCAAGAACACATACCGACAGCAGCCCCACCAAGACAATTCTAGCACAAAGAATCCCAAAATGGCTAACAATGATCCTGGGTTATCCTTGTATTTGCAGATGACACCTCACACAGTGGACTTACTAGGGGTAAATTCATGTCCAAGACTTCCAGGCTGTCACCTGACCTGCAGCCTTTGACACAGTGAGCATGAGACAGTCTGACCCAGGTTTATCTGCTTGTGGCTGTCAGGGTCTGTCGTCATGGGTGGTTAGGCTTCCAGGTCCCCCAGGCACTCCATGAGACACAGACTTACCTTGAACCACCCACGCATGTCTGACTCCTGCAAGCTGGCATGTTCCGACAGCCACCGGGCGCCCGGGCCACCAGGAGCTCCTGCTGCTGCTCCACCTCCTCAAATGCATCCATGGTGATGGAAATAATCTGCATGGGAATCCCACCCTGTTCACCCTCTAAATGTGTGTGTGTTGTCTCAAGAACATATATTCTCCAGAGCTTAACCAGCACAGGACTGTGTTCTAATGTGTATCATTTGTTCGTGTAACCACTCATTCATTCACCAACAAATATTTATTATATGCTCACCCTAAATGCAAAAGGCATTCAGTAGGAATTAGTGAAGCAAGTGGTTTGATTTGATTCCAAAATATATTTAGAAGACTTTGGTTTATGTTCCTATATTTGATTATCACTTCCTCCCACAATCATTTCCACATTAATCCTGAGCAGTTGGTGATCTGGAGAATCTTATCAATCTTCCCAGGTTTTACATCTCTAACCTCTAGAGAAGGAAGTGCCTCATAGCATTGTTCTGGAGTTTACATAATTCTATCTGTGAAAGTGTTTATAAAATGTAACACAATATGCAAAAGTTGTTTGTTAGTGGTACTAACAACCATGTGTCTGGTACTGGATTGCCCCCATCCTTCCAATATTATATTTACAAAAAAATAGAGATTTTATTAAAGAGAGTCATGTGAATCTCTGCACTATTTGCTGTATCTTTGGTCCAATATGGCTTTCAAAATATACAAACAAATGTAGGGAATATTGCTCCCATGACTGACTCGTCTTGTGGTCTTTTCATTTAGAGGAAAGAAAGCTCTGTCTTGATCAGTATGAGCTAACTTGTAGCTTTTCCTTATCTTCTCTTAGATTCCATCTCTGTGAGCAAGAACCATTCATGAGCCAACCTGTGTGTGCTTAGTTTAGAATGTTGATTCTTGATATTTTCTCTTACACGTCACTGTGAGACTCAGCCCTCAGGAATATTCTCCTGACACATCAGTAAACAATTCTGAGTGTGATAAATCAGTATTCTTTGGTCCCCTTTCTTTTAAACCTATCTCAATGGTCTGAAACATTTTTATGAGCTATCTACTTATACTCATGATAGTAAATAAAAATAAATAAATCTCCTTGACAAAGGAAAAATACCATTTTATTGTCGCAATGTAAGGGTTGCCTTTATAGTTCACTTTATCTATTTACTGTCAAAAAGAATAGGTTGGGTCAATTTCTAAAAGGAAAATTATTATTTTTCCTAGATGTGCCCCAAATTTAATTGATGTAAATTGATATCTAGCAATTTCATATAACTTTTAGCAACTTGGACAATTTTGCAAAATGTTACTTAAAATTAGAATTATCTAGAAAGGCTCCAGAGGGAAAGGCATGGTTTTTATCATTTGTCTATGACGTGGATTTTCTATATGATCCTATCCCCTTTTTTGCTTTGGATTCTAGTTGAGATTTCAATGTCAATTTAAAAACTTTATGGGGCCCTGTGATAGATGTGTTCTTTTAGCTCTTCTGGATCCACTGCCCACCCTTCTCTGTTCTTTCTCTGCATGGATAATATCAATGGCTCTCGTTTCCTTTGACCTCCGATTCTCTTTGATGAAGGAGATGGGAGAGAGGAAAGAGAGACAATTCAGGATATGTAGTCCCCTAGTTCTTCTCCATGAGGTCACCACAGGCTGGCTGTGTCCCTCAACAGGTCTCTGTTCTTCTCAAGGCATCTTGCTCTATAGCATTCTCTCTTGTGGGTTTCAGCAACCTCATCCTTCTCAGGCCTAGAAGTAAATTATTCCTTAAGGTTCCCCTGTAATCCTACCTTTGTAAATAGTCCCTTTGCAAATAAGTGTTCTTTAAATTACCCTATTTTGAATGACTCATCCATTTTCTGTTAAGATTTTTATTGGAACAGACCCCCCTGGTTTACATCTTTGTATCTTCTCTTTTATTCTGGCTCCAACTCTCTTCCTGTAAATTCTCTAACTCTGCTTCTTTTTCTTTTTAAAATATCATCATCGGAGGAGCCAAGATGGTGGATGAGAAAAGCCTCCAGTCAGAACGTCTCTGCAAAAAGGACGAATTTTAGAAGAGAGAGAAAAAAATAATCTAGCAGAGAAACATAGATCGGGTGAGGGTCAGAAGGAAGGGTGCCCGAAACTACAGGAGACTCCATGGGAAGATGTTGCGGACGAGAACTGGAAGGAGAAAGGTCCCGAGAGGCTTGGAGACCAGCGACAAGGGTAGGTGGAGCGGTTAACTTCCCCCTCCCTTGCATCTCGGACTGCTGGTGGGCTCCTGAGTGGTTGGAGACACCTGCCGACACCAGCCCAGAGACGGCTGCCGCCTGAGCAGTGGCCTCTTGCGGACTCAGCTCTGGGCTCTCAGCCCCCTCAGGGCACCTCCCCGGGCACAGACCCGAGCCTATCGGCACACGCCATAGTGCTCCATTCTCTATTTCCCCCTCCCTACCCGTGGGTGCCCAGAGAGACAATTTAGCCATCACACGGAAGCATCTCCAAGGAACGGGACCTTTCCTTTTGGGGCCTTACAGCAGACTGAGGGGTACTGAGACTGCGAGTTCCATACCCGCCAGCCTTCCCAGGTGCTACTTGCCTGGGGACTCCA
>NW_012148618.1:10406639-10407404 GCF_000956105.1 Propithecus coquereli
TCAATCTTCCCAGGTTTTACATCTCTAACCTCTAGAGAAGGAAGTGCCTCATAGCATTGTTCTGGAGTTTACATAATTCTATCTGTGAAAGTGTTTATAAAATGTAACACAATATGCAAAAGTTGTTTGTTAGTGGTACTAACAACCATGTGTCTGGTACTGGATTGCCCCCATCCTTCCAATATTATATTTACAAAAAAATAGAGATTTTATTAAAGAGAGTCATGTGAATCTCTGCACTATTTGCTGTATCTTTGGTCCAATATGGCTTTCAAAATATACAAACAAATGTAGGGAATATTGCTCCCATGACTGACTCGTCTTGTGGTCTTTTCATTTAGAGGAAAGAAAGCTCTGTCTTGATCAGTATGAGCTAACTTGTAGCTTTTCCTTATCTTCTCTTAGATTCCATCTCTGTGAGCAAGAACCATTCATGAGCCAACCTGTGTGTGCTTAGTTTAGAATGTTGATTCTTGATATTTTCTCTTACACGTCACTGTGAGACTCAGCCCTCAGGAATATTCTCCTGACACATCAGTAAACAATTCTGAGTGTGATAAATCAGTATTCTTTGGTCCCCTTTCTTTTAAACCTATCTCAATGGTCTGAAACATTTTTATGAGCTATCTACTTATACTCATGATAGTAAATAAAAATAAATAAATCTCCTTGACAAAGGAAAAATACCATTTTATTGTCGCAATGTAAGGGTTGCCTTTATAGTTCACTTTATCTATTTACTGTCAAAAAGAATAGGTTGGGTCA
>NW_012148618.1:10417934-10419633 GCF_000956105.1 Propithecus coquereli
TTATGTAGGGATTCTCAAATTTGTCTTTCAAACTGTTGCCCCCAAAGAAGTTCATTGATTTATCCAAGGTCACATACATGGATTTCTGCCTAAGTAAAACTTCTTCCTGTTTTGCTGGGCACCGTGTCTGAGAACTGAGCATCTGACTCATTCTTTTCTAAGCCCTAAAGGAACAAGGTTATGCAATGCTCCACAGGTATTTTGGCAGCTTCTTGGGACATTTGACTCAGGGCTCATCTCCCTTCCTCTCTTAGAAGAGAATACACATGTTCTATCAGGGACATTAGACCACCAGAGAAGATGGTACTCCCAAAGTAAGACAACAGCCTTATGGGATTAGAAAGGTACCACTCTGTGATCCAGCTTCAGATGACATTTACTGAGCGCCCACTATGCATCAAGCACTGTGCAAGCTGCTCCCACAGGGACTGTTTCCCTTGCTCCATGAGGTTTACATACCTGATCAAACTCTACCACTAATTAGCCCTGAGACCTTGGACCAAACTTTGAGTCTGTTTTCTTTCTGCAAAACTGGAGAAAAGTTACCTGCCCTTCTTATCTCCTAGAATTGTTACGTGGGTCAAATGAACTAATGAATGTTTTTATAAAAACATTTTTATAAAAAACACTTTATAAAAAAGTCAAAATCTAATATGCATACAGAAAAATCACATAATTATAAATGTATACTTTGATACATTTCACAAACTGAGTACACCAGCATAACCAGTACACAGTTCAAGGAACTGAACATTACCATAAGAGCCTTATCTCACTCCCTAATGGCTGTTACTCCCCTGCCCCAAAGCGTAATCGCCATTTTGAATTCTAACAGTCTGGATTTGTTTTGCCTGTTTTTGTATTATACATAAATGGAGTCATATGCTCTTTTGTGTATAGTCTTTTTCCTTGGAATTATGTTTGTGAATTTCATCCTTATTGTTAAGTGCTTTTGTAGGTTCTTCATTTTCATTGCTGTCTGGATTCAATTGTACCAATAAACAATATTTTAATTGTCCCTCCACTGTTGATGGGCATTTGGGTAGTTTCTAGTTTTATTCTATAACAATTATAAACATTCTAGTATATGCCTTTTGCTGAACATATATACTCATTTCTGTTGGGTATATACTAGAAGTGGAACTGCTGGCTCCTGAGGTATATGTATATCCAGCCTTAGGAGATACTGCCAGAAGGCTTTCCAAAATGGAAATTCCAATTCACATGTCCAGCAGCAGTGCCTGAGAAATACCAAGATTTGATATTTTCATGTTCTCTTTTTCATTTTAGTTAAATAAATTAATTCTTAATATAACCAGATTATCATCATTCCGAATGACTAAATCATTTTTACCTCAGAGCTCACAATGTCAACACGCATTAAAATGTCATATTTCCACACTGTATGTCTGAAGAAATTTTATTATTTAATTTTGGTATATGCAGCATCTGGATCTATGGAAGTTAACTGAAGTTAGGGCCACTTGAATATAATATCCATATTTATACTATCACCTAGAAATAGGGCATCCCAAGTTTGGCTGAATCTATATGCATTAAGATGTATCTATTTTGCACTGGTATTATGTCCTAGCAATAGTTATTTTATTTTCCTTTCTTTTTATGTCCCCAGATTTTTATTTATTTTTGTTTTTTTTTAATTGTTTAACCTAAACATTTGTACCCCAGTAATATGCTG
>NW_012148618.1:10421586-10423614 GCF_000956105.1 Propithecus coquereli
ACATTCTCTCACAGTACTCCTCCCTTCATCTAGCTAATTCCTACATATACTTCAGATCTCTGTGTCTTCTAATATCAGAACTTACATGGAATCATCACATTATTCCTCTCCCCATGATTGGCACCTGGTAGATCCTCAGTAAATAATGACGAATGAATGAATGAATGACTATGCTATCCAGTGCAGTCCTTGTGTAGTAATACAGATGAAAATCTTTGCCCTGGTCAACTCATTTTAGCTTTTTGTTCCTTGTTGCAGGGAGGAACAAGGGAAGGGGCTGTTGATATTATTTCTTAGGTAATATTAAAACTCTCCCCAAGTATTGATTCTAACCTACAACCAGAATGGAAAATCAATGGGCTTGTAATGTTTGACAATTCTGGTTGCATATGAGAATCTTGCTTTTTCAAAGACATTAACCTCTAGTTCATAAAAGTGAAAGGCAATTTTTGTGATTTTTAATATTTAAATAATTTGAGACTTAGTTGCAAAGAAAGATACATTTTTAATAAGAAGAATAAATGAGAGCAACAGTGACCTCTAATTTATCATTATCTCAAAGCCTAGAGTGGTTTTGCTCCCCATACTCTTCCCTGAGTACCATTTCCTATCACTACCACCCTTCACCAGCAAAAACGAATTAAATGGGATGGGGGAGAGAAAACGAAGCAACACAAAACAAAAACTCCCATTATAGTGTGATAGAATGACCAGGGAAGAAAAGAGACAGTATCAAGCTAAGAGGGAAAATACAAAAACAAGGGGATTAGATGACATCAATGCAGTGGTTTTGCCCAGAAGACAAAGAATGTTGGAATGTAAATGGCAAATTCCTGTCCTGAGAGACAAGTTTCAATTCTGTAACTGTTAGGCATGAAAATATAATAGGGCTAAATCTTACCAAATATAGATCCACCCTAGCCAAGTACAGGTATGTACGTTTGTATAACAGTTTATTTGCCCTTCCACTGACCACTGCTTTCCATTATCACACGGTGAAAATCCTGCCCAGGAAACAGAGACAACTAATGCACACAGTGAGTTAGCAAACTGGAATCTTCTGACATAGCTTAAACAGTCCCTCCATCATCCATGCCCTTTGAATCATAGTCAAGGAGTGTCTCACTGGTTGCAAGGAGTTAATGCATTTTGCTATTACTATCAGGTGGCAAATGATATGCCAAAAACATTTGACAGTTTTTGCTGCTCCATAAACTTGAGGTTTAACACCTGAAGGCAGTTACTTTCCTTTCAACAGAGAGGGAAGAAGAGCAGAATGAACAGGAGAGCAAGAGCTGGAATCTTGCCCATGTAGTTCTATGAACTCAGGCAAGTTATTTCACCTCTCTGTGGCTCAGTGTCCTCGTCTACACATCAAGAGTAATAATAGTACCTACTGTACAGGATTGTTTATGGGATTTAATGCATTAATTCATACATGTCAAAAGCTTGGAACTGTTCCTGGCACACCACAAGGGCTCCAGATGTGTTAGCTATGATCATCCTTAGTTACTTTGCCTATACAGTCAGTTCTGCCATAGATGCTTATTCCAGGAATGTGAATTTGTTCCAGTGCAGTTGTTATACAAGGTATAATTTGAGCATAACATAGATTTCAAGTTTTCTATATGCAATTTTGTCTTCAAGAAACACTAAGTGAACCAAGGAAACTGCACCCGACTAAACTGAGCTATATAGGAAAACACAGAACCCACACAGTCACACATCTGAAACGTCCACGAGCAACTGCAGTTCACCGAGTATGAGATGGGGCCACCGCTGTTCACATCCACCGTTACAGCTTCTGACCCAATTTCAGATAACTTCCTTCCACCACTTCATAAATAATTTATCAACTGCAACCCTTAGGACATCCACTTCCACAAGCAAATTTCCACCGTTTTCACAGTATAGTGCTATTTTGTTGCAGCATTTATGTATTTCATAACCATTTATCATAGCTAAAACTGAACTACCATTTTTATTAGGTTCCTGGCCTTTCTATGTGTCACTGACAGAGTTTTTGAG
>NW_012148618.1:10424354-10434233 GCF_000956105.1 Propithecus coquereli
CTTTAAATATTAACTTGTTTTTTCAAGATGCTTTAACTTTAATGGTAGTTTATTGTATATATATATTTAACAGAATTTCAAATGGACTGCCATATGTTAAAACAAAGCATCAACATCATTGCATAAAGAAAAAAATAGTTTCTCAAATAGAAGATACTGACTTTTCTTACATTTCCACTTTTGTCTGGACAGGAGGAAATATATTTCACTTCCAAAGGGGAGGAAAGGAGGAGCAGGATGTGGGAACAGAGTAGAGAACACTTTCCAATGAGGAAGCACAGAGGTGACTGGGACCTCGTCTTGTGTGAAGGCAGAGAAAGGGACTCTATGACCCCAGGAGGGATGGTGCCTTCCAGGAGTGTCTTTGTATCACCTTGAAGTTGAGTCAGCCGTCAGTGGTTCACATGTTAGTGAAGTGAGTCATCTCTGTTAATTGAGCTTCTGTATAAGGCTCCTGGAATTCAATTTTTCCTTTAGTACGACCTTAGATTCAATAGATTATGAATTCCATTTAATACTTAATTCCTTTAGTCACTGATGAAGATGGGAAAATTAAGCCAACGATCACAACTTTTGAGTCTTCAAATTTTTGTTGAGCTGAAGTATGAATTTTAAATCTCTCCGATTTCCTGAATTCTCAGAGCTAGTAAGGAGCAGGCCTAAGATTGACCCAGTCTCCTGGAATTTCATAGTCTATACACCAAATTCTGCCACTTGGCTTAATGTAAGTGAAGGAAGTAGAGGAACCTGAGTGAGTGGGAACATTATTTTAGTTTGACTGTTTATTGGCGAGCTCCAGGGTTTGGAGTGTACTGTCAGGAAGGAGTCCTGGAAAACAAGCTCAGTAAACAGGAAAGACAGAACTTCTACTGGTCCTCGTTTCAAGGTACTGCTTGCATGTTTCAAAGGCCACCAAGCAGAATGCCAACGCATTGGAAATATTGTGTAATGTATAATGGACAGAACTGGAAATTAGGACCTAATTGACCTAGTTGGCTACTGAATATATTAGACCTTTTCTCTTAAAGTATACCCAGATGGAGGTTGCTAGAATTAAAACAGATTTTAACCACAGAAGAGTTAATATAACCATAAATTTCTGGATAAAATTCAAAGCAAAATATGTGCAAAACAAAATTGAGATCATTCCTGAATAACCAAGTTAAGCCTTTGGAGGCACTGAAAGCAAATCTCTCTCTCTCTCTCTCTCTCTCTCATACACACACACACACACACACATACACACACACACACACACACTCATACGCTTTTCAAACCAATATAAAAAATTACATGAGAGAGAGAAAGAAAGAAAAAAGAAACAAATAGGGAGAGAGAGAAAGAAAGAGAGGGAAGGAGAGAGGGAGGGAGGGAGGGAAAGAAAAAGAAAGAAAGAGGGAGGGAGGGAAAGAAAGAAAATATAGGCATTGAAATATACAAAATAAACTGTAAATGTATCTGGAGTTTAGGGAGTTGTGATAATACTAAAGTAAAGAATGCACAAAATTTAAGCAAAGTTCTACCCCCTGTTGCCCATCCAAATGTAGTTTTATAATCTGTGTGCAAATGTTAATCAGTAGTAATAAAGTGCCTAATGGATCAGAAATCTTATAAACACGTATTCAAGTAGAAAGAATATTCTCCTCTAACTAAATAGTACTGAATCCCAGGACTCAAACAAACATAAAGAGAGAGTACCTAGCAGAGGGAGGAAGGCCAAAATGCCACCACCCTGTTTGTTCATTGATGACGTCTTGATCTCAGTTAAGAAAAGCCAGTTTTTGCTGCTTTGGATTTTCTCAGAAGGTAGAAATAAAATTAACCCCATAACTTGCACTTACCTAAATCTCCCAATGCCTGAAAGTCTTATAAGGAGCACTATTTCATTTTTAATTATCAAACAAAATCAGGCATTCAGTTCCTGCCATCTGCCATATGCTGTGCTCAAATGCCATGCTCACCATCACTGCCTCAAAGAGAGGTGGTAGGAGTAGGAGGCAGCTCTGTCCCTGCTGAATTCAGGACTCAGACGTAGTCTTCACCAGAGCTCCTAGAACATGTGGACAGCAAACTTTACAGGAGCTCTGAGAACTTCCAGGGCATGTGTAGAGACGTGATCCAGGTTACTCCCTAGGGGGTATTCAGGCAGGCACTCTCTGCTCTTAACTTGGCTCTTTGCTCAGACCATGGGACATTTAACTCCTTCTCTAGAAGGAAAGATATGATATGTGGAGAACCAAAATGACCACAAGGGATGTGAGGGTGATCTGGCTGCCACATCTGTCACCCCACTGATCGCCAGGGTTGATTCAGTTGATCTGGCTGGCTAAGCGGATGTCCCCTTCTTCCCTTACCACTCCATGTGCGTCCCTCCTGAAGCTGCACACTTGATTGAAGAAGATGATTTTCCTCCATACGGGAGGACCGTTCTTCAGTCAAGTTTATATGAGTAGCTGTGCTCTCCTGTGAGAACCTCCAAACAAGCTCTCAAGGTCCAAAATGGCCACAGGAAGTGGAAGAAGTCCTAATCTAGGAATAGCAAACTTCCTGGGGGTTGAAGTTCTATTGAGGAAGGCTGCATGAGACCATCTCTAGGTGCACACAGCAGATAAAAAGCCGTGAACAAAGCCAGTGTTGGCCATCGTTATTGGGAAGGAAGCTGCAGGACAGGTCTCCTTGGCCTCAACTTAAACCTAGCTCCAGATTAGGCTGACATCTCTCTCAGGAAAGGAGAAATTTAGTCAAGATTCAGCATGAAAAGCATCCTGGACCTTCCTGGACATTCTTCTCTAAGTTCAGTTCACACGAGCCTTCCCTGTTGCTGGGAAGTTGCTGTTGTAGCATCCTGCAAGGCTTCTCATAGTGAAGCCAGCCAGTCATCCCAGAAGAGAATGAGTCATCAATGTAGAACAACAAGCATGGACTTCATCATTAAATACCCACCTGCACTTTTGTTCAGTGCTCAATCAAAGTGTATAATTTCAATCCCAAAGTACACCAGATGGCAAGGACTGGGGTTCTGAATAACAGATCTGGATCCAGACAAGCCCAAGGGAGCAAGTATATCCTCTACCTTAAACTTGTAGAACCAACTCACCCTGAAATCTCCATCCCCCTTCTCCACCTTCATCTTAACTCTAAGCAAAGTTATAACTCTTCCCCTTCCAACACTTGATGGTGTCACTCTCATTTTGACACTGAAGGCCTTTGGATAGTTTTTGTAAAGCCCTGGACCTGCTTGTCTGCCAATCCTGAGATCCTTACTTGATGGATTCAGCTGTGCCTATTCCTGAAGCAATCCTGATCAAGAGAGAGGTCCCATCAGCCAGTGCAGACAGGAATTAGTCTTCTGCTGTCAACCAGTGGTTTTCAACTGGAGCAATTTTTTCCATCCAGAGATACTTGTCAACGTCTGGAGACATCTGTGGTTGTCACAGCTGAGGGAGTATTATTAGCACCTAGAGAATAGAGATAAGGAATGCTACTGAACATGATACGATGCACAAAGCAATCCCTCACAACAAGGATTATCCAGCCCAATGTGGCAATAGTGCCAAGATTAGTAAATATGTAGACCTAGTCCCACGGCTGGGGCATGGGAAGCCATGCACACACTGAGTCAATCTTTCCTTAGGCCCTTGTTGTCAGTTTGATTTCTGCCTCATGTGCCTGCTTGGGACTCTGGTTCTTTGCTGCTGAGTCTGGAGCCTTCCCCAGAACTCTGCCTGTTTTACTCTGGTCTGACACCTTGGCTCGTGCCAGGCCTCTCCCCTGGACCTTCAACTGGAGTCCTATCTACATGGATTCACAAAGTCATCACCAATCTAATTTTCATTATTCTTGCAGTGAGAACCCCTCCTACCAATCCACACTTACCCAATCACAGCCTGGGAACAGGAAGAGTGAAGTTGGCCTGATTGCCCGTCCCCTTAGATATGGTATTCTCGACTGCTGGCTGCCTCTCTCAGGAGCTATTCCCACGGTTTGGTCATGTCCAACCTGGGTGTCATTTGTTTTCTGCCCCCAACAAAATCTGTGTCACTGAGGTTCCAGAATGGCTTAAGGTTGAGCTGACTTCACCAGGATGCTTTGAGAGAATAATTTCTAACGGAGCCACACTGAGCATAATGCTGAGAGTAACGCTGTGCTAGAAAGACACTTAACCCAAGTGTCATGATGACTCAGTCCAGGATACTATTCTAGAATAATATTCATGACTACTTATAAGCTACCAAAAGTATTGTCTGTCTCTTTTTAGTAATTATTAATATTTCATATCGTGTGACTAGTCATGCTCCAGCCCTGGATGCAGAGAGCAAACCCATAACTATTTCCCTGGAAGAGGCAGCCACACACCCTGCCAGAATGTCATGCTGTCCCCAGACACAGTATGTACATACATCCATGCCTCCCTGCCATGGCAGAGAAGGTAATCTCTGGAATAACTTTGGCCTCTTGGTCTTGGTCCCGACTGAACCAAAGAGAAAATGAGGCAGACAAAGAAGCAGATAGAGAGTAGCTGGGTGAGATGATTTGATCCACACACATCTACAAACCTAAAAAATGAATTCAGGTTGCCAATACACTAAGGTACACCTGGGTGGGGTAACAGTGGTGAGTGCTTTTAGGAAGCAGTTGGAGGTCTTGGTACACCAAACCAGGGCTGGGTGTAGGATGTTACTGTAAGAACCATGACCACTTTACAGTACAATCAATTTGTTAGTGGTGGGATGAGGAGGCTGTGGAATTTCAACATGACTGGATTCAGCCCTGTTCTTGTATTTGCATTGCTGCTTAAAATGCTAGTTCTATTGGATTCTGAGGATATTCTGCGGGGAAGATTCCTGAGAAATGAACAAATAAATGCCTTAGGCACAAGAAATGATCATCAAAACTCATCCCTTGCTAATACAGTGAAATCAAACCACTTTAACAAGGAATCTACATCACCACAAACCTCCCTGAAAAAAAAATGGAAGTGAATGAACACAGAAATAAAACCTAAAATAGTGCAACCATTTTAAAGAACGCAGCGATTCAACTTAAAATATTACAACCATTTGAAAGAACATAAAGACAAAACCTAAAATATCACAACCATTTTAAAGGTTCTATAGAGCTACAGTAGTATCTTCATGTTTTTAAAATATAATTTTAAATAGCACAATGCCTCCTTTTAATTCTCCTGGATTCATGAAGAGACAGCTCCTGGCTGAATATCAGCTGAACACACATGTTGTAGCTTTTTCAGTGGTGGCGATGGATTTCTCTTAAGCTATCCAAACACTTCCACATCAATACCCTTGATTTATGTTGGCAAAAAAAGCAGCTCTCTGGGGTTGTAGTTACTCCTGAGATCTGTCCATTGCAAAACCCACGTGCACCAAGGAGTTACAGACACAGACATCAGAGCAACATGAACTACTCTCAGGTAGCACCAGAAACTACCAATGGGCCAGGGCAGCAAATCATGAATAAACTTTCAAGCTATAGCTGGCAATAACACCAGAAGTCCTGCAATACACAGCCAATAATGCAGAGCAGTGAGCTTTTCCTGTGAGCCTGATCCTGATGTACCAGAGGAAACATGTCAGCGGGAGACACGCTCTCCAAGCAGCTCCATCTTAACCAGTTCTGGACTCTGGGGATTGATGAACCATCACCTGCATCACTTGCTACAAACTTCCCAGCTAAGGTGGTTCCACATAAATTGTCCTTCACACTTCAGCTAGTATCTTCACTGCAAAATCAAATGAACACAGACTAGGAAATCAGATTCAATGAGAAAATAGGCAAGTCTCTTCCTGAATATGTTCATATGATACACTAAGAACAAAAATCAAAAGCTACTCTTACAAAATGAGTTTTAGAAATCGGTTTTATACTATTTTATCTTTATAGTTCATGAGGGTTCTACAAATGTGATGCCTAATCAATCTGGTGTCACCTCCCATGGAATCTTCCAGGTAATTGTTATCTATGTCCCTAGTAGTCATGTTAGTTATGTGACAGTGTCTAAATTGCTGCTTCTTGCATTAATTGTTTATTCATGCCATGGTAAAAAATCATTATCACTTAACTGGTATCACAAGGCCTTCTTTCCACTACGCTGGGGACCTTTGGATTGGATTTAACAAGGGGATTTCAGAGGGACTGGAAGTCCGTGGAATGGGCCCTTGTGCCATCTGCAGTGGCCTGCATGTCAAAACCATGGCACCTGATCACCTCAACAGTATGTGAGTCTTCGCCATGTCAGTCTCAGTGAGGCCCTTATCCTCACCAAAGGGAAAACATCTGCAGCTGCTGCTCTGTCTTGTGTGGAGGGTCGTGCATTATGGCTGCATCTCTGGCTTCTCTCCAGGGCCCCCAGCTCACTGTCCCCTCGATAGCACATGGAAGCCACATCCCCGAACGTCGGCTTTCTCGGTGGTCGAGCTGATGTTGCGGTCCCCATCTGCCTTCTTCCTTTGTCTTATTTCTCAGTTGTGTTTGAATTTGGGAGGGAAGAAAGGATTTCCCTTAGAAAGGCCAACATTTGGTGCCTTGGTGGGGAATGCTGAGAAATATAACTAACGGCTGGAATGAGGGGAATAAAATAAACATGTTAAACGATCTTGAGAGGTTCGGGGCTCTGGATTTTTTGTGTATGGGAGAGATGTTTTGACTTTAGTGGGCTGTAGAGGCTTTTGTTGGCTCATGAGGCTGCTTTTTATAATTTCACACTTGGCTTTTTTAAATTCTCTGACTTGGAAAAGGGGCCTTAAGTTTTAGGTTGCATGATATTTCAGCCCTGGTGGCTGAACACAGCCTGTTCTGTTGTTGCTTTATCTACATTGTTTTTTTTACATGTGGCCCTTCGTTTTATAGATTGTCATGGCCGAATGCAAAGTCTCATGGCCCTCAGCAAAGATAAAGGTCTCAGGATCAATACAGGGACAATTTGGCTTTGACAACATGGTGGCTGAGGGACTGAGGAAACCTGAGGCTCAGCCAAGGCACATGTGTGGGAGTAACCTCTGCAGGCACCACCTGCACAGGACCTGGCACAGGCCCAGCTTTCGTGGGCACAGGGAATCTCACGGTGAAGTCTTGGCCCTAAACACTATAAGCCACTGGTCTTAGCACACATGTGCTGGTGACTCAGGAACCTCAGCCCGTGCTGGTAGCCTCAAGGCTGCACTTATTTAGTAAGTAGCCAAGCTGGGATCTGCATACAGGCTGGTTTTGCTCCAGAATTCAACTTTTCCTCCAGCTGTATTAGTTCTCTATTGCTACTGCAATAAGTTACCCCAAACTTAATAACCAAAAACAGCACAAATTTATTATCTTACAGTCCTGGAGGCCATAAGTCCAAAACAGGACCTATTCTGCTAAAATCAAGGTGTTGGCTGGGCTATATTCCACCTGGAGCCTCTAAGGGAAAATCCATTTCCTTGATTTTTCTGGATTTTAGCAGCCCCCTATTTTCTTTGGCTTGCGGCCCCTTATCCATCCTAAAGGAAGTAGCACAGCATCTGCAAATCTCTCTCTGACTCTGACCTTCTTGCCTTCCTCTCATCAGGATCCTTGTAACTATATTGAGCCCACCTAGATAAACCAGGATAATCTCCCCATTTCAAATCCTTTGTGACACCTGCAAAATCCTTTTTGGCTTTGTAAGGTAACATATTACAGGTACCAGGGGATTAGGACATGACCATCTTTGGGGGACCATTATTCCACCTACCAAGCAAGTGCACGTCCAGCCTCCCCTTCACATGGACATTGCATTTTGGGCCACAGTTTCTGGCAATATACTAATCTCCACTTTCTGGGAATGCAATTTTTTCTGGGATAATTGCTGTAGAGGCCAAGGTTTGGCTTCTTTTCTAAGTTTGGTAGGTGTGGCCCACCAGTGAAAATATTAACTTTTTGAAATTTTAACCAGTTAAGCTCATAAGAATCCCAGCACATATTTTTTGCAGCCCTACAGGAGCCACGCCAGCCCCCGGGAGAGACAGCCCCTGTGGCAACCACCACCGGAGCCCCTCACTCTGTGGAAACCCCTGAGCCCAACACTTAAGAGAAGTCAGAACGACATAACTTACTCTGGGACTTTTACTTCACAAGAGCAATAGAATTTGAATTCTTTGGGGTTTTGTCATTTTTAGACCTAAACTTACAAAGGGATTAGTGTTTGAATTTTAATTCTTCTGCAGGAATTTCACAATGGGAGGAATTATATTCAAATTTGGGTCATCCTCATATTGTTGTCATCTTACTCATGAAGTTTCTCTCTGCAATTTTCATTTAATTTTATTGCAGAACTTCTGATAGGTTATATTAGACAGTTGTAGAAGGACAGAACTTGGGAAGGGAGAAAGAATAGGAGAACATTTTTGGTCTTGGAATCAATTTAATTAATGTGTTATTCTGACCTATTTCAAGGGCTTTGGGGGCAAAATCTCCTCCCTGCAGGAGGAGAACTGCCCAAACCAGCTCTGCTGGGTAAACTGGCTTAAGTCCAGAAAGATTCGGTGTCTGTGATCGTGGACACGAAGCAGGTTGCAGCAGCTATTGTTGGGTGGGTTGTGTCTCCCTCACTTTGCAGTTCTCTCCACCGGGGCCTCCCAGAGTTGTGGCAGCCAAGAAATAAGCCACATTCTCAATATCAGGTTTGTTGATTAAAAGGTGATGCTTTGAACTCTATCTGACCTATTCATTTGTCTTTTTTTTTTTCCAGTTGGATCCAAATTCGAGTGGAAAACAGGGCTATTAGTTACTGAGACTCACGAAATTCCCAACAACTTTTTTCTCTAGATCACTATATGATCTCTCTTTTCAGTTTATTCTTGATCTTACCTGCCTGTGCTATACACATGTGAGTTTGTAATTGGTTGCTTAGAAACAGGAGATCTTAACCCTTTTTGTGACATGAACTCCTTGGCAGTCTGAAAAACCTAAGGGCCCCTTTCAAAATAATGTCTTTAAATGCATAACATAAAATATGCAAGTTTACAAAGTAAGCTAGTCCTATTGAAATACAGTTCTCAAAAAAATTGAAAAACAAAATTTAGATGTAATAATGTATATGAATTTTTATTAGTATATTAAATAACAAGATCTAGTACTTGACCTATAAGTACCATAATTTAAATATTTAATATTCTGATGAGCAGAAATAGTATTTCAAGATATCTCTAGCCACTGTAAAAGAATATGGGAATATTTGTGATGTGTATTGGTGACAAAGTCATAGGTAATGATAATTCAGATGTGATGTGTTTGTTGACCACCTTCATAAGTGAAGAAAATGTCAAATTTCAGTTGGAGATTAATGAAAATAAATATGTAATTTTTCTTTCCTAGTACATGAACTCCCTCCACGGAAACCCAAGTCATAGACCCCAGGCTGAGGTGGCTGCCTATTGCTTACCTGCCATACAGAAGTCCAGTACTCTATTTTCCCTTACATCATCTGTCTATCAGATCTCACTCTAGTCCTTAACACTACACCAGTCTCATTCTACATCACTTCTCAGTTCTGAGCCACTTTTATACAAAGCAAGTCAGATTTTTAACAGCAGTACACAAAATATTCAGATTTGCACACATGCAATCCCTTCACCTTCAGTGATGACTTCAAGTCCTGAGTTTTATTTATTACACATTAACTTGTACATGGTTTTGTTAACATTTCTCAGTCTATGTGTGTGTATGAAAATGCCGTGAAAAGATGTGAAGACCTACTGAGTTTTCATAGACGTATAAGCTTAGTGAAAGCGGAAATTTCTTTCTGTCTTATTTATCTTTGTATCCCCAGTTTGGGGCATATAGAAGGAGTTCAACAAACATCTGTGGAATGAATAGCTGATATGGTATTCAAATTCAGATTTCTTC
>NW_012148618.1:10436183-10474478 GCF_000956105.1 Propithecus coquereli
TAAATTAATTACACTTAAATTAGAGAATTAAGAATTTCCACATCAGATTCAACAGTGTCCTCATCCATCTATTTCCACAGTTATTTCAGGATGAAACAGCAGTAATCCTCTAAGAAAATGATTTTCTTCTTATTTGAAAATTGCTACCTCTGGTGACTGAAAACCTCATATTGTAGCCTGCTTTCCTGTTTAATAACTGTTACTTCATAAGTTTAATCAAATTCCATTTAAAAATTCTAATACAGATTACTTCATTAATATAATAAGCATTTATATGAAACACCTGTTTGGTTGCTCTGAAGACAGATGAGAGTGCTTTACAGTTTTGAATGTGTAGAAACGTCCCACACAAGTATAGTGTGAACCATGGAGAAAGAACTAGAGTAGCTCCACCATCCAACAGCATTGTACCAGGACTTGGTGTCAAGGGGAAACTGGAAGTCAAGGCAAGAATTTGAATCTCATGTTCAGCTTTAATTTCAAGTTGATATCACTCATCAACTCCAGAAGAAGCTGGGCTCTGGCCACAGGAGGTCTATGGTTTGTAGTTACCAGAATCTAATGGGGACCTCTCTGAATCAGTCACCTGTGTTCGGATCATATTCTGTTGCATGTCACCTACTATCTCAGAACAAAGAGGAAAAATCAGCACCCCAAGAATACATTTTCACCGTAACTGAAACTCATTTTCATCCTCTCCTTGAACTCGAAGATAATCTCTTGCTCTATTCCCTGACACCAGCAGACTGTGGAAGTAGGGCAGTGTTTTTCCAGAGATAAACAAGGTTAATGGATATTCCATGATGGGAAGCTGCCAAGTCTAGATTCTGCCAGCTCCCATCCAAAGGAGCTTACAAAAAGGTTGTCTGGCTTTCGCTCGCTTTGCCCCAAGGTGCTGGATTACCCAACACAGGCAATGAACATAGCTCTCTTCCTTGTTTTCCTTATTGCCTAAGCTCTTTAATGGGGATCCCTGAGCTAAAGGGCCACTCCTGCCACAGCCTTAGGTCCCATGCAGCAGAGCCCTGTTGGGTCATCTGATTTGATTCAGTCAGGGGCACTGGTTTCCAACATCCTACACCCAAGGGGTAATGGAAGAAATTGATAAGCCCCCATCTCCCCTTTTTTAAATAGTATTTGAAAGTAGCAAGAGTCATAGCCAAGAAACATGAAGACTCCATTGAAAATCACTGAAGATGCACTTAAGTCCTTTCTTGCTAAAGAATGAGCATCCAACAAGTTGCATCTAATTTATTCCATCAGAATGAATTATGTATTCAAACTACCACGCTTCATCTAACCAGAGGGTTAATAGGAACCCCTCAGGGTGATTTTGCTTAATGTCCCAAAAACAAGCAATGTTTTTGAGCCTTTCATAAAAACTCAGATGTAACTCTCCAAATAAATCAGATCTCTGATAAGAAAACTACTATTCCAAGTGCCTTCAAAGCACAACCATGAATATAAACAGAAGAAAGAAAAACATCACAATTATACTGTCTGCTATAAGAGTTACTCCTTGCCCAAGGAGTAGACCCAAAGATGAATAAATTGTGTTACTTTGAATTAAACTTGGCCCATAAGTCCAAAGAAGATCTGAGGTTGAACAAAAACTCCAATCAGTCTTGCTTGTGTGGCCGTTTTAGTAGTCCTGAGTATGTGCTCACTAAATATTTGATGAACAAATGAATGACTTCTTGCTGGTGAGAACTGGTATGCGTTCATGTGAGCCAGCCATTCATTTTGCAGACTGACTACACTCTAGGCAAGCTTGTTTGTTCCACATCTTTGAAAGTCATAAACAATTAATATGCCAACATTAACATGCAATCCACACCTAACCACAGGGAGATTTTGCTTTGCTTTGTTTTGTTTATTTTTATAGTCGTCTTATAATTAAACCAGGAGTCAAGGACACATGTGGCCCTCTGTATCCCCAAGTGCAGCCCCTTGACCGAATCTAAACTTCAAAGAACAAATCTTCTTATTAAAAGGATTTGTTCTGTAAAAATTGGATTTAGTCAAAAGGCCACACTCAACGTTCCAGAAGACTATACGTGGCCCTAAGGCCCCAGGTTCCCCACCCCGTTTAATTGTCAAGATCCATATGACTGTGAGGCCAGCCTTAATGCCACAAGTAATAGTGTTATCTATTCTTTCATTCAACAGCTGTTGGATACTTACATTACTTGTCTGTGTTGTGATGATTTATGTGTCAACTTGACTAGACCAAAGGTTGTCCATACATTTGGCTGAAGATTATTTCTTGGTGTGTCCATGGGGGTGTTTGAATTGGTGGACTGAAGACAGCAGATTGCCCTCCCCAATGTGGATGAGAATAATCCAATCCTTTGAGGGTCTGAATAGAACAAAAAAGCAGACGAAGGGAGAATTTGCTCTCTATGCCTGCCTGTTTGAGCTGGAACTTTGGTCTTCTCCAGCTATTGGACTAGGACTTACACTAATCTGGTTCTCAGGCCTTTTGGACTTGGACTGAAATTACACCCTTGGCCTTCCTAGGCCTCCATCTTATACACAGCAGATCATGGGATTCTCACCCTCCACAACCATGTGAACCAATTCCTTATAATAAATTTTATACTTATAGTAAGTTCACATATAAAATTTATTATAAGGAATTACATACATACATATCCTATCGGTTCTATTTCTCTGAAAAATTCTAATACAGAAATTGGCACCAAGAAATGGGGTACTGCTATAACAAACACTTAAAAATGTAGAAGCAGCTTTGGAACTGGGTAGCGGGTAGAGGCTGGGGGAGTCTTGAGGTGCATGCTAGAAAAAGCCAACATTGCTGCAAAGGGACTATTAAATGTGATTCTGGTGACAGCCCATAAAGAAAAGACGAGATCTGGAGAGAAAGTTTCCATTTTCTTAGAGCATACACAAATAAATAATGTACAGAATGTTGGTATAAACATGGACATGAGGTGCAATTCTGATGAGCTCTCTGATGGAAATGGGTAACATGTTATTGGACAATGGAGAAAAGGCAATCCTTGCCATAAAATGGCAAAGAACTTGGCTGAATTATGTTCATGTTCTAATGTTTTGTGGAAGGTACAACTTGTGAGTGATAAAATTGGATGTTTAAGTGAGGACATTTGCAAACAAAGTCTTGAAGGAGTGGCTTGGTTCCTCCTGACTGCTTATAGTAAGCTACAAGAGAGAAATTAAAGGCTGCAAACATGGTATTCCTCAAGGAAAGGGAAAAATAATGGAGAAGGCTGTTCAGAGATTATCAGGCTGCCACCCCCACCACAGGCCAGGGCAAGGCTAGTTCCCCCAGATTTTCAAAGGGTGACACTGCCTCTTAGTATTCTGAAGGCCAGCATGTCCCCACCCAGAACCTACTTTTAAATACCTATGCCCAAAGTGACACATTTCATTTCAGCTCACTGCCAGAGCTAGTCATGTGGCCCTGGATATCTGAAAGGAAGCACAAGAATCCTTCGTAAGCACTTTCATAGCTACTACATGCAAGAAAACAAGATAAATGTTGATGGATGTTTATGTGTATAAAAACTACACATTGACATTGTTGGAATTTCTGACCATTCTAGCATTCATCTCTAGGATCCTTTCCTTTTATTCATCCATGTATTCACTCATTTGTTCTCTATATCACTCATTCATTTAGTATACTTTTATTGATAACTTATGTGCCAAGACTTGTGCTGGGTGGTAGCATAAAAAGATGACTAAACCTGATCTCTTTCATTAAGAAATTCATAGTCTAACATGAAAATAAATGTATAAACATGGCCAGAACCATAATTCAATGTAATATCAGCATGAGAGAAATGTGCATTGTGTTATAGAAATATATCATTCACTTACCTATTCAGACAATACTCTACCTTAGCAAGTGCCACACTTGAGAAAAGAAACTAAATAATTCTCATTGGAGACAGTAGGGAAAGCATTAAAAGAGGTGATGTTGGAGTTGGTAACTGCAGGACGAGTATAAGTTTTCCCTGAATATGAATAATCTTTATCTCTTCAAGTGATAAAATATAGCCAACCATTCCCTGCTGCAGAGTCTAGCAGGTAAGAGTGCAAGCTGGTCAGATGAGTGGCTATGAATGTTGATTTCTCTACTTCTTAGCCACTTACTAGCTATTGACTTAACCTCTGTGGTCTTCGGTTTTCTCATTTGTAAAATAAAAACAACAACTACGACTACTACTACTACATAGGGCTGTTCTGCAGTTAAAATAAGAAAATATATATAAGGTCTTAGCAAGAAATAATAAGTGCTAATTAGTATCATTATCATTACTAGTCTCCCAGAAGAGGAAAGAGTATGCTAAGACTACTATATCTGTAAATGCAATTGTGAGCTGGATTACTTTCCAAATAGATTCCACCCCGCATTTCTCAACTCTATCTCAGTAGTAATTGAAAGAGATGAGCAAGGTTTCCCACTATCCTCTGAGTGACAGTATTTACAGTTTTTATTCTGTTGCAGCATAAGTTATGGGATATCTGTAGTGTAAATCATGAGACCCCGTGAGTGCATGGTGGTTGGTGACTGTTGAAATATTAGGACCTGGATCATAAAGTGAAAAAATCCACTGCCTGGAAGCTACTGAACTCTGAGCCCTGTGATGAAAAGGACCACTTGTCCCAAATCCATCATTATATCCACAGTGCTTAGAAGAAGGCATGGTGTAGAGTAGGTGCTCAATATATTTTGAGGCCAGAAAACATAGTTATGTTAGGAATGGGAAAGTGTGAAATAGTTAAGGAGGTTATGATCATAACTTAAATAAAAGTTATGAGTTGAGAGCCTTCACAAAATGATGAGCGCTTAGGGGATGCTCATAATAGTTGAAGTAGAGAATGTAGGTCATAGAAATCAGGAGGTGGAGAAATTCCAAGATTGAGCGTCATGAGTATGAATGTTGAAGTCACTGAATCACAATTTTAGGATATTTCTTACAAATGGGGCAGCTCAGTCATATATATGGCTCTGAGCCTTTGAAGAAAATTCTGTTGAGAAAATTCCCCTGACTGCTTGGCCCTGTACTCAAAGATTTGGGTGTGTGTGTGTGTGTGTGTGTGTGTGTGTGTGTGTATACATACTCGTTTTTTTTTGAGACAATCTCGTTCTGTTGCCTGGGCTACAGTGCCATGGCATCAGCCTACTTCACAGCAACCTCAAACTCCTGGGCTCAAGTGATCTTCCTGCCTCAGCTTCCCGAGTAGCTGGGACTCCAGGCGTGCACCACCATGCCTGGATAATTTTTTCTATTTTTACTAGAGATAGGGTCTCATTCTTGCTCAGACTGATCTCGAACTCCTGATCTCAAGTGATTCACCCACCTCGACCTCCCAGAGTGCTAGGATTACAGGTATGAGCCACCACACCCAGCCTAATGAAAATTGTAAAGGCCAGAATTGTACTCTTTTAGATGTAGGCACGAGTCTAAAAGAGTTCTTTAGATTGAATGTCAAAGTTCACTTAAGTAGACTTTGGGCTACTATTTATAGAAAATATGCTCCTGCCTCTGGACTTCTGAAGTCCAGTTTAGGATGGAGGACCACCCAAACTAGTTTCTCAGGAGATGCTAATCATGAATTGTAACAGTATTATTGCATTCAGCACATGGACAGCTCTACCCATTATCAAAGTGAAACTTACCTCCCTCCCCTGCCCCTCTAACAACTTCCATCTTTTCAGTCTCTTAATTCCCCCACTTGAACTTCTTTCATCCAATTTCCTGGCCTATCACAATTCCTCTCACAGGGCAACACCATAAATCATTGGCCCTTTTTCTGAAGTCACTTTAAACCAAAGAAATAAGTTTTAGTGTCTATTCTTTTCACTTCTAGCAATAAAACCATGTTAACCATGAGAAACCACATAACATGACTTGAAACCATATATGAATAACTTCATATGGAAAGAATCTGATCCTTTGACTTTTTTTTAACATGATAGCAATAAAGATAAAAGTGAAAAGTGACCAAAAAACTAACAGAAAGTTGAAAGAGCCCTTCGAATACAGGTGAAGCCTTTGGCATATTATCAATGATTGACAATCACTTTTTAAAACATGGCCCAAGGATAATATTAAAAAGTGATCATAAGTAGTCCTAAAAATTTTCTTATGACCCAGATTGCTGGGTATTTCTGTAGGAGACATAATTAGGAAAAGGCAGGAGGATCAAACAATGAGAAAAAAAGTTAGCAGAATTATATCTGCATTGAGAATGGACTCTATATGGAAGCTCTACCTAATGATGAAAGCTTTTCTCACAAACAATATGCAAGTATATTTATACTCTTGCTGTTCACTCCTTTTCTTTCAAAATGATTGCAGGGACAAAGTAATATATACTATTTTCCAAAGGAATATAATGGTATACCTCGTTAATAATTGCACTAGGAACAGTTAATGCATGTTCCTATTCATACTGCACAGAGAAACTGGGTCTATCAGTCATGGTGTTCGAGTCAAGATGGCACCAATTTTTAGACATCTGGCCATAGCGTAGTATGAAAATACCACCTATTTTCTTAAATAAGTGTTCTGAATGTGTCCAAGTCATGAAAGTGGTGAGCCAACATGATAACAACACTGATATGCAACTTTTATTTAAGATGCAAAATGAAAATGCAATTAGTTAGGATTCATCAGGAGTCTTTTGTGGGATTCATGTGTTAAATACGGCAATGGCCATACTTTGTTCCTCGTATGAGGTAATGTTTTCCTAAAAATATTTAGCAATATTTAGCCATCTATCAATTGGCATCACATCAAAAAACACCTGAATTTCCACTAACCTGATGTGGTTTCCTAATCACAGTGAGCTAACAAAACATGTGATGTGGTAGAAAAGAAAACTTAGGAAAGACATGCTTTATACCACACCGTTTTGTGGGACCTGTAATGGACCCTAATTTGCTTACATTTGAATTGAAACTGAAAATGCAAAATAAATTCATTATTCTAGACTGGAAGCCAGTAGAAGCTAAAATATATCACTTGAAGGGACAAAGAACTTTACTCAGAAAAAGGAATATCATTTAATGATGTAATAAGAACAATTGTTTAGGAAGATGGCCAGGCAGTGTATAAGAGGCAAGAGTTCTCTCACAGGCATAGCAGGAACAGTTTTTTTGAGGAAAATAATAGCTCATGTAACCATAGGGGTTTCTGTGATTGGAGTGGGAAAGAATGATGAGCCATCTTGATTCTATTGCTTGTGATGGGCACAGAAATTCTAGAGCTTTGGGGAATGAGAAGAGATGTCTGATTTCTATAGGAGAATAGGAGATGCCTCACAGATCCCTTAAATCATTTATCATCCCCACTTTTTAATATATCATTTGTATTTAAGTCTCTTTATAATAATTTCAGTGTCTGGTTAATCTTTGAGATCCCAACAGCACCTATTATACTGTTTTATATATTGTAAGGTACACAGTAAGAACTTGTGTAAGTATTGACCTAATATATCTCTACTTTTAATGTATTCAATTAAAATATAATAAATTATATTTTAAGAATTTAACAAATAAAAGAAATACTTCTATCAAGGCACTTCTTCATCCTATGTCTGTAGGTTTGTTCAGATTCAAGTGTAGGAATTTGCATTCATCATTATTTCATCCATTCATTCATTTACAATGGGTACATAGTAAGTATCTACAATATGCAAAAATCTCTAAGCTCTATGGGATAATAAATGTTAAAGTAAATATCTTCCTTAAGAAGAACTTATAATTTAAAATATCGTTCATATTGTTCATTGTAAAACCTCTATTTCAAAGTTAAATTAAATCTCAACCCACTTGAATCAGTACTGAACCAGTGCCTGCTATGTTGTACTTTGTTGTAGGCTCTGAATTTTGCCTTCCAATCTAGCATATTTGTTAATGGCATAAGAGGGAAAGACTTTTGGATATGGGTGAAATAAGTCCTACCTAGACAGCTTTGAAATAAGACACAGCCGATAGCAGTTACTCTACAACTAATTTAGTGCCTGGCTGAAAGGCTCTAAGTCACCATACCATGGTGACATTTTGGCCCTACAGGACAACTGCCCCATGCGATGTGATGAGGGAGAGAGAGATAAACAAAAGAGACAATGCACAGCCATGGATTTCCTGAAGTCCTTCTCCATGAGACTTCTTCCTTTGCTCCAGGGAAACCCACCACTGAAAGAAAAGGCCAACCGTTCAAGGTGAAAAAATACCACTTCTTAAATAAGAGCAAGACTTTTGACTGCACACAGGTAACACTACAAACTAGATAAAACATTCTTATACTCCCTGGGGTAAAACCATCTATTCAAGGGAAAAGAATGCAGAAGGTCATGTGTGCCCATGACCAGAAATGTAACGTGTTACGTGGAGCCAGGGGACCTGCACAGGACTACGTTATGAGCTGAAGGTAAAGAATGCAGCTTACAAGTGCCTTAAATTCTTGAGGGAGCAGATGGCTTTATTCTGAGCAGTCACATCAATAGGAGCCTGTCTTTGAGCTGTGCCCTCAGCCTGTGACTCAGCAGTCCTGACCCCCTCCCTTTGAGATAGGTGATCTGCTAGAGAAGAGAAGATCTTTTCAGGTACAGCAGAATGACTCTGTCTCAAATAACCTTCCCCTACATTTGTGGCAGAGCTTCCAAAAGCTTGTCAGGGAGTTTCTTAAAAAGAGGCCAGAATTCGTGCGGTCAGCAGGGGAGACCCAGCTGGGCCCCACCCCAGCCTCAGAGTTTTATCCACTTCTTATTCAGGGATCCTTTTTAAACCATTCAAAGAGCTGCCTGCTATTGCTCCCAAATGGGATTTCCTTGCTTTTCTGTACAGGTTCCCTGGTAGTTGGCAGGTTCCTCAACACCTTTGAACTTTTGAAATTTGGGGCCTCAGGATGAGAAAGTGGATTGTCTTTCAGTATCAAACTGGAGTGTCACTTAGGATGAGTAGTTTTACACTCCTTCAAGGATCCTGGGTCCTTTGGAAAGACTGGAGGCTTGGGTTTTAAGAGCTATGGGTTTAAGCCCCCACTCTATCACTTTTTACTTGTAAGATTTGGGAGAAATCACTTACACATATTCTTTATGTATAAAATAAGGATAATGATATCCAGCCTATTTATACAGTTATTTTGAGAATTCAGTGAGATGAACTATATGAAAAGTGCTAGGACAACTGTAAAATCCCAGACAAATATAAATTTTTATAATCGCAAATTTTCTTCTGCATTTATCTACTGTCTTTATTTAACTCTTATCACATTCAATTTTGTATTAGAGTAACTTTTAAACATTTTTCTTTCCCCTCAGAGTCAGCAAGTTACTTAAAGGAATTTGCATCATCGTGTCTCCCAGGGACTGAAGCTTAGAATTTCGTATATTCAGTCAGAGAATACTGGCTGGGGAGGACCCGTGAATGTATGATACATTAAGTGAAACACTGTGACACACACTTTGTAGCTGTGACAATAGTTTTCTTGCTTAGATTTTTTTAAAAAAATACACTTCAAGGGAAAATATCTTACTTATTTCCTCCTAAAGTGGTAACTTCAGGGGGTACTTAGGAAGCTCCCAGACATAAAATTGCCTCAGGAATGTCACACTTCATAAGACTTGCCATATGGAAGAACTCCTAAGTTGAAAACACCTAACGGGTACAATGCACACTCTCTTAGTGGTGGGCACACTTATAACGTAGACTCAGATGGCACAAAAGCAATTCATGTAACCAAAACATTTGTAGCCCCATAATACTCTGGAAAAAAAAGACAAGTGGTATATTTACCCTTGTAAAATATGTCCCCTGCACACCCCTCCAACCCCCAGTATCTGAGTTTCTTCCTTATTTACTTATCCCTAAGCCCTAGGGATGGAGGTTGCTTTCTATAGTTGCTACCCCAATTAAACCATAGAGATCTCTACTATATCCCTTTGCAAACTCAACCTTTTACCTAGTTAACAATTCTTTGTATTAAATCTCCTTCTTCACATTACTGGTGTGGCTTCTGCCACCTGACCGGATCCCACGCAGCAGGGTTAGTACCGAGCGGCATCCCAGCTCTCCCTCTCCAGCTGTAATCCCAAGAGCGCTTCTTCCTAGAGAATGGGACAAAATGGCTACATCATACACACACGTCTGGAAAATCAAGATTGTTTCAGCATAGGTCATAGCATCTGGCAATATCCTGAAAGGACTATTTTAGCAATTGAAAATGTCATGGGAGTCAAGCTTTTGCTTTAAATTTCCACACTTTGGGCTTTATAACTATATTTTGCTTTTTTGAATGTGTTGTTCATTAAATAAAAGCACACATTTATGCATGCAGATGTGCCACATGCACACAAAGCACATACATTGTATCCATATTTTAAATGTTCAACTCATTTTTTTGTATAAACTTTCTAATGAAATGTGTAAATGTTCATCAGATTTCCGAGAAGACTATGCATCTCTTTCTTCGGAAAGCAGTGGTTCACCCAGCAGAAACTATGGTAGCTCAGAAGACCACCCCACTAAAAAGTTGAGGAAATCAACAGTTGTATTTTCTTTATGGTAGGGTGATTCTCTCTGGTGGAGAACATTAAGGTTCAACACGTGACCCATTTAATTTATTAAAATTATTGTCTTATTAAGTTGTTTGTATTTCCCTTATTGTGTAAACTTTTTTTTTTAATAATATGTAGAATACTAACTTCTGCAGTCCCCTACACCTGGGCCGCGTACTGCTAACAGGTGGAGTCCAGTTAGGAACTGGGCGCAAAGCTCCACCTTTCCCCCAACCCCAGTCCATGGAAAAATGATCTTGTATGAAACTTAGGAACTAGGGCCGCACAGCAGGAGGCGAGGGAGGGAGTGAAGCTTCATCTGCATTTACAGCCCAGCGCTCCCCATCGCTCCCATCATCGCCTGAGCTCCACCTTTCCCGCCCCTTCTGCCCCTTCCGTGGAAAAATTGTCTTCCATAAAACCGGTCCCTGGTGCCAAAAAGGTTGGGGACCACTGATAACCTAATTGATTCTTGCACCAAACCGTGAAGTAGGCAAGGATGACCTTTTATGCTCATTTTACAGGATACTGTGGATTGGAGAGTTTAAGGGGTTTGGCTGAGGTCACACAAATAGTAAGAATCAGCGTTAGAAATATTAATAGAACTTTCTCTTTTTCACTGTACTATGCTGCCTCTTTATGTTTTCTTTTTACACAAATAAAGCAATATGATATTCTAAGGACTGGATATCATTAAAATTATACTTATTATATTAAATATATATTTTGTACCAGACATTATGCCAAGTGCTTTTGCATGCATTGAAACCATCAAAAATATCCACGAAGAGATAGTACAATTATCCCTATTTTATGGATAAGAATTAGAGAAAATAAGAAAATTGCTCAAGATTGCCCTTGTACAGTTGTTCAGTGTCAGAAGTGAGATTCACATCCAGACAACCTTGATCTAGAACCCAAACATGTATATCTTACACTTTCATACTTCCATTACTAGACAGATATTTACTGTTAAGAAATGGGATTGGTTATTCCTGCTTAACAAAGGGAAGAGGAGAAGTCACAGAAATTAATAATCTAAACCTTCAAGAGATTTACTATTCCTTAAGACGTAAAGAACACAAAGTGAATACACATGATAGAAATAAATGAAATCTGATTTTTGGAAAATATCACACAATTCTGTCATTAAGAAATGAAAAAAACTACAAGTAAAAGAAATATTAAGTGAACATATAACACTATTAGTTGCATAGATTATAGTTTTGCCCTAAAATAGCGCTATTAATCAGTTTACTTTTAATCAATTCCACTGGTCTTAAAAAGGAAGATGAGTAGCTAGGATTCAGAATTAGAAACCTTGGTATACAGTTTTTTTTTTTTTCTTTCCTTCTTAAGTTGAGAACTTTCACCTTTTGGCTTAAAGGAAGCACTTTAAGACTTCTATCTGAATCACCAGCATCACTAGTCTTGTGCTTTGGTTGGGGCCATTATTAAGTAAAATAAGGGTACTTGAACACAAGCACTGAATTACCTCAGTAGTCAGTCTGTTAACCAAGATGGCTCCCAAGCGACCAAGGGCAGGTAGCACATACAGTGTGCATATGCTAGACAAAAAGAGGGTTCAAATCCTGGGCGGGATTAAGCAAGATGGCATGAGATTTCATCACTCTCCTCAGAACTGCATGCTATTTAAAATGTATGAGTTGTTTATTTCTGGAATAAATGAATACATGAGGGGTTGAAGCCTGAAATATGCAACCATGTGTCTATTTTTCTGTCATATTAAAGCCATTTTACTGTTATTGAATTTGAGAAAACCCAATTTGCAAATAAAATAAAAACATATTTATGTATTAACATGTTTTAAAGAAAGTGTGGGTCTCGAATTCAAGCTTTTGTGTATTCATTTTTAAAAATGTTTTTGACCCTGTCCAAGTTCTCCCACCCACAAACCCATGTTATGTGCACACTTTAGAATCCCTGAGAAATAGACCCCTGATTAAATGAAAGCCTTTTAGGAGTCATTTACAAAGAGGTAGTTCAGGAGACAGAAAAGCATTCAAGTAAAATCGGTCCATTTCCACTTTAGAAGTATGCAGAGACTAGAAATATGTGGCCAGTAACACATTCAGTCTCTGCAGTATTCATTGTGTTTTGTTCTGTTTTTTTTTTTGTTTTGTTTTGTTTTTGTAGGAGGCCATTGTAATTCCATAGATGGAAATAAATGCAACGTAGAGTTGCCCTGGCTTCAGCATCCACCGAAATCAGGAAACAACACGCTAATTTTGATATCAAATTGCAGAGGAAGCCAACAAGTGACTTGTTTGTTTGGTCTGACACATGCCTGTGATGATTAATTGTCATGGCCCCCATTCTCTCCAGGGCACCAGACTTGGTCCTTCCTTACCTGTAAACAGAATCAGGATATGTCCTGAAGTTTGGCCAAGGGCATTTGGGCTTGGATAAGACAGACTCCACAAAACACACATTGTACATGGGCAGGGGAGCCACAAGGGGAGGGGAAAGGAGAGAACACAGCACAGGACTCTGCCATGCATGCATTCGCTCATGACAAATTACATCAGATGCAAATGTTCATAGGCAGCTCAGCTGGGGAAAGGCAAGAAAATACCCATGAAAGACATTAACCTTCTATATTACAAATAGCTTCAGGTAAACAATACAGCCAAATGCCAAGTGAGAGAAAGGGGGAAAAATGTGAAAGAAATGAAATCTTGAGTGCATTAGAAGAACTCTTAGACTGTTCATGCTACATAACAGAGAGAGGGAAGGAGAGAACTGTGCTGAGAGGAGTCCTTTGCAGAGACTTTGCTAATAGGCCTCTAGACATGTATTCAAATAGGTGTTTCAAAGCACCTCTTTCTGCTTCAGTCTTTTTACCTATAAGATGGGCATCATTTCCTTTTTAAATGGAAACCCTATTGATTATAATTTTTTCTCATCCATTGGCTAAGCCATGTGGTAAAAGGAAAAGTGGGTAATTATATTAACATTGTGGCTCTATCTCGCCATGCTCCTAAAAGGAGGAAAATTATTGTCATCCTAGAAAGTGGTTCACAAAGAAAAGAGAGAGAAGCTATGGGGCAAATGGCAATTACTTTAGCCAGGGGCAAGGTGATGTCCCATTTATGTCAGTGAATGGAATATTTGTACTATACAATAGTAGTCAAAAATTCTATCAGAAAAGCATCATCTTTGACATTAGTAACTGGTCTGCCAGACGTCTTCTGAATTGATTGGAATGACCATGTGCCACAGTATTGGGCATCGAGTCAACTCCAATTTGGATATATGAAACTCAGTGAGGAGCATTGTTTAAGTGCTAATCAACCTGATAATGTATGTGCTACTTGTACATTTAGTATCATGAGGACTACTTATTGCCATAAGTTTAAAAATAAGATTTTTTTTGAGATATCACAGGTAAGGACTGGCGTTGGGGGACAGTGGGCAGGGGAGAAACCAGATCACTCATCTCCTGACCCTGCCTGGTGGTGTCCATGACACCCACTTAAGGGATCATCGACGACACAAAGCCGAGCCCCTCTTAGCTTTGTCATGTCTGCTGGGTGAACCTTCAAACCTAGGCTCACCTTCCCCGTGCCAGCTAGTATGTGTGACTGGAAAATATTCTAAGATATTAGCTTTTGTTTTCTTCTCTGAGTTTTTCCCTTTCCCCTAGTTAATCTAAGAGCAGCCTCTGGGTTTCAGTGCCTCAGGGAGAGATGTGACTGAGCAGAAATAAAAGCAGCCTGCAAGACTTCTTTTTTTTTTTTTATTTCAGCATATTATGGGGTACAGATGTTTAGGTTACGTGTGTTGCCCTTGGTTCCCCCGCCCCCGTTCTTGAATTATATCTTCAAAAGCCTGAGCTCAGTGAAGAGGAGAGAGTTTGAAGAAAATAGCATCGATGCTTGAGCAAAGCAGATGACAGAGAGGAGTTTTGCCCTTCATCTAAAAGACAGGACTCCCCTGCCAGAGGCAGGCCTGTGGGACTCTGTTTCTCTTGGTGGCAGTACTCCAGAACTGACCTCCAGCTGTCTCCAGGAGCATGAGTCAATGGCCAGTGGGAGTTCCTGCCTTGAAGAACATTCCTGTGTGCTGAGAGTGGCAAGGAGCAACAAAGGGCCCTGACCGGAAGGGTCAGGTTGCCAGGGACAACAGAACAGAGCAGCAATGAAATAAGCACGGTTACCCCTCTCAATACCCCTGGTGCCTTGATGCTCGATGCTTTGGCATTGATGGTTCTGGAACTTTGACATGGCCTCAGTGGGAGAGGTGACAAAGACTCTCTCCTTAACCAAACTCCAGTCTAGTTTCCCTGAGCCCCCTTCTCCACTAGACCTCAACTTTAGCCTGTGAATCTACAGACACTCAACGTACATGATTTTGTCCATAGCCCCTGACATACACACACACACATACACACACACACACACACACACACACACACACGTGCGTATACAGAGAGACTTAATGGTAGCATAGTGTCTTAACAACTCAGGGCAGTGTCCCTGGGGCAACAACTCCAGCTTTCCTAAATTCCTGCCTGGGAAAGCTCAAGGCTGCCAAAAGACTTTACCATTTATTCCAAGCAACACCCAGAGATGTGTTGGTGTTGTCTCCCTCTCTCCCAGCCTCTATGGGAGGGTAGAGGCTAACTTCTGTTTGTGCCAGTTTGCAAACCTGGTGGCCTAATTACATTGACAAACTCTGCTTCCTGCTCTTTGTGAATTTCCACTTCCTTCACTCTACTGAAGACCCGCTGTTTTCCTCTCCCTACTCACTCTCATTCTCCCTTTAAAACACCCACTCCACTCGCCTCCGCACAAATCAAAGTTGAGCTCAAATTCACAGAAGGCTCTCTTCCCTATTTTAATAGTTATTACTGATTAAAATCTGTCCTTACCACTTTAACTAGTGTCTGGCTTTGATTATCATTGACAGACCCCAAGAATGACTGAGGTGAAGTAGATTATCCCAATAACCCAGCCAGATGAAAAAAGTCAGATTTGAAATTAAGTTGATTTTCAGAAAATGAGTGCATGTGCTATTGTTTGGCACAGCTGCTCCTGTGGACTGAGACTTACGACCCCCAATGGATATAGAAAGAAAATGAGTACTGATGTTGCTGTTCAGCTTGTGGCAATGCCATTGAGAAGACAATTTGATTGGGAGAAATTACACTTCGTGAAGCAAACGAAAGTAAAAGATAATTTCTATATGAGCTGTACCACTGGTCCCCAGCATAGCTGATAAATAATGACAGCATTAATCCCCCACGTATGATGGCAGAGAAGTTAATGTTCCATGAAATCGCTCCCTTCAAAGAAAACTTTCCTTCTAATTAGTGGGGTAATGCCATTAATCTGAAACTATTACAGATTCTAGGATAAGAGATATTTTGCTATTGTTTAGCATTCTTATTTAAAAGATAAATACTGTATTTTGAGGGTGGTCAAATTGTCTAGTAATTATATTTAATTCCACAGGGCTTTTAAGCCACATGAACAATGCTAAAGCACATATTTAAATGAGTATCTTATTAAATCGTAAATAAAATCTTGTACTATTAGCAGGGCTGCTTAGGAATCTCTTAGACTATTCTCAACACTTTTGCTCTGCAGAAAGGACCTCTCAGGTCCTTCAAGGCCAACAAGAGAATGAGGATTTGCTTCTGTTCACCAGTGTAATCTTGATTGGCAGGGATGCAGAGAAAAGGGAGTTCTTCCACACTGTTAGTGGGAATGTGAGTTAGTACAGCCACTGTGGAAAACAGTATGGAGATTTCTCAAAGAACTGAAAGTAGAGCTACCATTCGATCCAACAATCCCACTACTGAGTATACACCCAAAGCAAAGGAAGTCATTATGTTAAAAAGATACCTGCACTCGTATATTTATTGCAGCACTATTCACAACAGCAAAGATATGGAATCAACCTGAGTGTCCAACAACAGAGGATTATATAAAAAAGTGATATAAATATATATATATATATATAGGTACACATACACACACACACACACACACACACACACACACATGCACACACAATGGAATACTATTCAGCCATAAAAAAGAATGAAATGTCTTTTGCAGCAACATGGATGAACTGGAGGCCATTATCTTGAGTGAAGTAACTCAGAAACAGGAAGTCAAATACCATGTGTTCTCTCTCCTAAGTAGGAGCTAAACAATGTGTACACATGGACACAAAGTGCACAATGACAGACACTGGAGACTCAGAAAGATGGGGGTGTGGGAGGGGAGTGACTGATGAGAAATTACTTAATGGATACAATACTATTCTAGTGATGGTTACATTAAAAGCCCAGAATTCACCACTTCTCAATATATCTATTTAATAAAACTGCACTTATTCCCCTTAAATCTATTATTAATTAATTAATTCTGTGGTCATTTTGTCCAGCAGACAGGAGAACATTTTAGAACATGAAGCAGACACAATGTATTGACAGTATGAAATTTGGTTTTGAAAGGATAAACTGGTTCAATTTCATCCCTTAAAATCCCACCTTTCTCACGTATACATTCTAGCCTTCCTAAGTAATCCAAGAGAGTGCCTTTTTAATTTTAAAATGTTATCCTTTCTTGGTCAGTGGAAGGATTGAATGGTTCTGAGACACAGAAAGAAAGAGTCGGGTCTGTTCATCTGTTCTGTCTTTTACAAAGATGATTAAGAGATATTTATTTGGTACTTGCACTTTTCTTTATGCTTCAGAACCAAATTCAGCCCAGGCTTACTGTGTTTGATCAATACAGACCTTAAAAAACACATTCAACATTCAAAAGTTATGGTATTTTATTTTTAAAATCCATATTTATGACCGAAAAAAATCACAAGATCCGGCGAAGGGAAGTAGCGGCCCATTCCTTAGGTGGGACATGTGACCTCTAATTGACCACAGGCTGCCATACTTCTTAATGCTTTCCAGCCTGCCCCAACCCCTCCCTCATCATTACTCTTCCCCAGCCCCTCACTAGGGAGGTCACCCTTCTATGGTAGCGTCTGCCCCCAAGGACAGGCCAGTACTCAGGAACTACTTTCTCCCTATAACCAGACTCTTTTTTTGTTCACTTGATAGTCCCACCATAGATACTAAAAAAGTATCTTTCTGGCTGCCTTAAAAAAATGAGACACACATGAGGAGAGAGTTATTTAGAAATTATTTTTGAGCTGTAGGTTGGCTTAACTTTCCTGGAATGTCTAATTTAGCTCAGGAAGTGCCTCCAACATTTTTAAGAATATCAAGGGCAGAAAAGCTCAACTCAGCCATTTCCAGGGCTCTATGTATCCCCTCAGGCTCCTTCCAGGGATAAGGGAGACCTCACTGTATATCATTAGGGCCCCAGGAAGCCCGTTGTCCTGCCATGGAGTTACCACTTGTTCCCTGGCAGGCAGGAGGTCACACTTGGAGTACCTGTAGGATTTTCAGAATCCTAAAGAGCTATGGGACAGTACGCCCCTCAACTCTGTAGCACATGAATGAGGAAGGTGGATATGAACAGAGTCTGCAGTTGTAAAGGCCTTAATTGAATACTGACTCAACACTTTCAGTTGGGTAACCTTGGGCAAGTCATTTTTTTTTTTTAACCTTGCTTTAAATTCTTTTTGAACTAGGGTGGAGGGATGAGAGAGAAAAATAAACAAATGTGTAAGCTCTCTAAGCATCAGTTTCCCCAAATCAATAAAATAAAAATAAAATAATAATACACATATTGCAGAATTCTTATGAATTCAAATACAACTGTACATAATGTGTCTAAAACAGAACCTGATATCACAACTCAATAAATCATAGTTTTTATTTATGTTATTTGCTTTAACTCATAAATTCCATAACTTTTTGAGGTCCCGTCCAAACTCCTGGCTTACTAGCATTTTGGGTCAGAAGAAGTCTGACTTTATATCTCTTTTCTTCTTCATGTAAATTGAGAATCATTCATTTAATAGGTGAATTTATGGCACTCACTATACCAAAAGCACAGTTGGGAATATAATATTGGGTACAGAAAGACAATCAGATAGGGATCTGTAACAAACACACTGATTCCTTGCTTAAAATCTTTAATTCATTCTTGAAAACTTGGTAACTAAATGAAAATCCTTTAAATAAAAAAAAGTCTTATTGAATTTAATAGGAAAATAATAATATGATCCATCCTAACATATTTCCAAATAATTATCACAGATAGAAAAATAGGCCAACAAAGAGTGAATGCAGATTTATATAACTAGCAAACAACCATTTAGAAGTGAATAAAAACAGCTTTTAAATAAAATGTAATAGCACGAAGGTTTATTATGCTCACCAAATAACACACACCAAAAAAGAGAGAGAGAGATTTAATTAGTTTGTGGAAGAAAATTTATTTTTGTGGAAGTTATTTTTCCTCCTGCATCATTTTCATCTCCTATTTTTCAAACTTTGTGGATCTCAGGGTCACATGACCCCCCAAATGCCCTTGAAAATAGAATTGTAGTATTAGAAAAACTCAAAAGTACTTCAAAACATATGTAAATAGTGCATGTAAACAGCAGGTCAAAATGTCTCCAAAGATGCTCTCTCTTCGTCCTTCTCACTTAGTGTACACAGGGAAAGCAGGACGTGTGGTTACATGGTATGTGATTCAAATTTGTTCCATGAGAATGTTCCATTCTCTTACTAGAAACTGTTGTGTTTCCTGTGTTTGTCTGAAACTGTCATGTTTAGTTATTAATTTTAGCATGTGTTTGTTTTGTTAGTTTTGGGGTAAAAAGCCATTATACCATAAAAAGAAGTTGTCTGAAAAGGGCATCACTGTGCAGGAGTCATTGCGGCCAACGGGGAACTGAAGAGACATGGGAGGAAGGCCTGCAGAGCAGCAGCAGCAACGCGCTGTCAGGGGCTGTTTCTTACCGACGTGGCCCCCTCTCTTGAGCAGAGGGCAGAAGGGTCCTGGAGCTGCACCCCCGGCCTTCCTACTCTCCGTGACTGAGCCAGGGAAAGCAGCCCTGCCAGGGCTCATGAGGTCTGGGGTCTTCACTTTGTCCAACGTCAACACCCTCATAAGTGGAAGGCAGACATTAATTCTTCTTCACATTTGTCATGATTGGAAGAGAAGACAGAGTCTCTGGGGTTAGGGCTGAGGAAGATCTTGAAAGCAAAGACACCAAATGGTATCAGGTGGTAAAAACTAGAGAGACCCAGGCTCTTTAGAAGAAAAAAATGAAAAATGAAACCCTTGCAAGAAGAGAAATTCCCTAAAGAAGAAAAGATCAAATTTCCTTGCAGCTTCCTTCTCACAGCCACTCGGCCTTGTTGGACCGAAGCTACAGAGAAGAATGCAGGCTGTGGGTGCTCATGCCTGAGGGCCACCTCACTCACCCCACCTGCTGAGTTATCTCCAAACAGACATTCCCTACCCTTGACACACAACATTTCTGTTCCTGAAGAGAAAGAACATTGTGGTCATATCAGGGGTTCTGGAATATTCTGAGAGCAGTTTAGAGCTTTCATTCAGTAAATAGCTTCTCTTCCCATGAGAAGATCTTGCCATGGGGGATGGGAAGCAAACTATTGGACATCTCATACAGGTGCATACTGCGCTAATTGATTTTACGTTTAATCAACAGGACCACTCTACCAGGAGGTCTTATCCTCCCCCATTATGTAGTAATAGATTAGAAACAGAAGTCTTAGAGATATAGGGTGATGGAGCCTGTAAGAAATCCACACTCTCTTCACTAACCCACACAGACCTAAGCCCTGCACATGTATCTGCCTTCCATTCCCAAGACCTCTTAGTGGGGGTCTTTCAGGGGTCTTCTGGAAATGTACCTAACAACTGGTTCTTCCATTATTCTTCCACCATTGAATGTGACTGGGAGGAAAAGGTAAAGCAAAGGATAAGAAGGTAGAGCAGGGCAGGGATGTTAGACACGGAATACAAAAGAAAGGGCAGGAGTAAGCAAGGCATATTATCCACTAACTGGTCATGTGGGAGAGAAGATTGTAGAAACAGCTCAGTTCTAGTAAGCGCAGATAGCATACAGGCTTTTTCCCCATTGAACTTGTGACGGAAAGAGCCATGTCTCCAGACATACTGTTGGAGTGCAAACATGTCTTCATCAACACAGAACTGAGAGCCTCGCACACCCAGGCCAGACCAAAGAATGTCCAAATGGGAAGGTAGTCATGAGGTAAGTTGCAATCTTCCACAGTTGACCATTTTGTCCTTTTGTAATAAATACAATCTAATTTTCTTACCCTAGGTATTATACTTACTGTTTTTGACATTTTTACAACAGGTTTTATGTGGTTATCTGGTTATTTATAATATACGCATGGATAATTCACTTCTTGAATTCATCTACATTCCTTAAAAAGCCACATGTACTATTATTACATTAGTCATCAGAGTTTTTCATGGTTGATAAAGCCATAAACAATGATGAGGTCTGATGAGGTGGAATCACCCCTGGCACAATTTTCTCAAATGTTTCTCAGTAAAGCACATTCACCCAGATATAGATTGTAGTTACAGACTTACAGCAAAATAACATCGCAACTGTGTTTTATTTTCCAGAGAACTGAATAATCATTTTACCTAAGTGAATACAGAATACTACTTAGTTTTGGAGATTAAAATTTTCCAAATTCAATCTATCTACCTCAAAGTGGTTAAATGCATATTAAAAAATAAATAGAAAATTTGCACAGTCATTACAGTTTTTTAATGCTGCTGCGAGTAGAACATGTATAAGACATGTACAACAACCCAGTGCTCCAGGTTCCTGTGTTGGTTCGGGAGAGTGTTTGCAGGGATCTAGTGGGAGACCCCCATCCTAGCAGAGCCACAGCCTATTGGAGGGTCTTGACAGAAGCTTAGTCTGGCTACTGATATATCCAAAACATCCTAATTTCATTTTTGCCCTTTCAAACATTACCTTTAATTAGGTATTTTATAGGCAAGAGTTGACCACATTTTTTAAAAATGTAGAAGACTAAGGCTAAAGCCTGTGTTGCATGAGCCCTCAGGGAGAGCATTTGGGCCTTATTTTTGTCCTTATCACATGCGGCTGTCAGGTCACAAGGCTGGGAGACATTCCCCAAGGGAATGGGAGGAAGGTAAAGTGGTGGGGGGCCGGTGGCGGGGGCTGGATCATGGGCAAAGAAAACCAAACCAAATGCCATCTTGGCACATAGGCTGCTGCCAATCCTATGGAGGTCGGGGAGGGGTTGACACGGAAACAAGGGGAAAGATAAAATTCCATCTTTTGCAGACCAGTGAAGGTTAAATGCTTGTAATAGAGTCATCTCATGGAGGCCTGTATACAGCAGATGGTTTAGCTGAAAGGAGGTGATGAGGAAGCAAAACTAATAATGGAGACATAAGAGTTGGTACTTTGCTTTTGTCTCTCTCCTGTAAGACCCATGCAGAACAGGACCCAAGCCCTGAAAAAAAGCTCAAACCATGCATCTATTGAAGAGAGAGGACTCTTCTCCCACAAGGTCGTCTATTTGTTACTCATCACTTACAAACCTAGAATTGACTGGTTTAAGTTCAAATATATGATGAATCCTTTATTTGAAGGCACGCTAATTGATCAATATTCATGTTTTAAAATTTTTTTCATTTCATTTTTTTCTTAGTTATTAATTTTTTATTGTGGTAAAATATACAAAACATAAAAATTACATTTTTATCATTTTTAAGTGTACAGTCCAGGGGCATTAAGTACATTCATATCATTGTGCAGCCATCAGAACCACCCATCTCCAGAACTTTCCATATTCCCAAACTGGACTTCTATTCTCACTAAATAATAACACCCCATTTTTCTCTGCCTCCAGCCCCTGGAAACCACCATTCTACTTTCTATCTCTATGAATTTGACCACGCTACATACTTCATATAAGCAAAAACATACAGTGTTTGTGACTTTTTTTTTTTTGGTCTGGCTTATTTCACTCAGCATAATAATGTCTTCATGGTTCATTCATGTTGCAGCACGTGTCAGAATTCCGTTCCTTTATAAAGCTGAATAATAGAAATACTCCTGTTCCTACCCAAATCTAGCTCTACCGCTTACCTTTTCTGTAACTTTGAGAAGGACATCAAATCTCTCTAGGCCTCAGTTTCCTCATGTGGAAAATGGAGAAAACAAATTACCTACCTCACTAGGCCTTTGTGAGGATTAAATTATTAATAATTTAAATAATATAATTATGAACTATTATAATTATTATATTAATGATTTTATAATTTATAAAGATTATAATTTTATACAATTTATAGTTATAATATAGTAAATTATGATAATTAATAGTTAATAATATTTATACCCCTGTAAAGAGCTAGCACAATACCTAAAACAGATAAGAACTCCTCAGGAGGTAACATTTATTGTTGATGCTATTGTTACTGTTGTTGTTACCATTATTACTATAAGCTTAGAAGTTATTACAAGTTTTTTAAAGTAAGACTATATATTATATAACACTGTATCATCATACAAACTGTTTTAGGAAACCCGTTGGCCTCCTAAATGCTAAAATGTAGCTGTGCATTTAGAACACCACATAAATTGATACACTTTGGAGCCTAGATATTTCTCTGAGAAATGGTGAGAATATTAGATGAGCATGAACAAAGTTAAATAAAAGTTCCACCAAACACCTATCAGTATGCTAAGAAATAAACTGCCTGAAAGAGCTAAAGAACTGAAATGAAATATTTCCTGTTCCTGAGTAGAGCCAGGTGTAGTGAAATAAAAGTAGGATAAGAACAGATTGTGCGTGTCTGCCTCCGTCTTTGTATCATGAGGCAATTGGGTGTATTCATGACAGGAATTTTTTTCTCTAGCCAAAACCAAGCTGGTAATTACAAGTGCCCGAAACCACAATCTGGACACAGTTTGTGACACAAGCTGGACACAGCCAGGTCTGAGATCAGACTTGGAAAGGCCCCTTTTCTCCTTCTGAAAAATGTCTGCGTTGGTCCAAATAAGCTAACAGGGAGAACACCACCACATTCCCTGGTCTTCCATGGGATCTTCGAGACCAGCGGGACCGAGTGAATCCCTGATCACATTGTTTCAGGAGACCAAAGAGGGAACTTCCTGGTTCCTTCTTCATAGAAACTGTATGAAATAGAGAAAGCAAACAAACACAAATGCCAGTAAGCCCTTCTGAGGGAGACTACACAAAAGCTTTCATACACATAGACATGCATTTTTCTTCTTGAAAATGAATCTATGTGCCTACTTTATTTGTAATTGGATCCCCACTTGTGTATCCTTTTCCTTTGCTATAGGTAATTAGATGATATCTTGGTCTATTTGGGCTGTTATAACAAAAATGCAATAAACTGGGTGGCTTAAACAACACACACTTACTTCTCACAGTCGTGGAGGCTGGGAAGTCCAAGATGGAGGTGCTGGCAGACCCAGCATCTGACGAGGGCTTCCTGGTTCCTAGACAGCTGTCTTCGCATTGTGTCCACACATGGCAGAAGGATGAGGGAACTCTCTGGGGTCTCTTTTATAAGGACACTAATCCCATTCATGAGGGCTTCATCTTCATAACTTAATTACTTCCCTATCAGGAGGCCTAGGATTTCATCATATGAATTTTGGGGAACACAAACATTCCATCCATAACACGTGGAGTACTATTTGAAAGTATAGCTATATTTATCTAAATGCTGTTTTGTGGAAAGATTGGGGAGTATCATACCTAGCACCCTGAGCCACAAAAGAGCTTTCAAAATGTTTATGTAAAAACTCTGAAGTGAAAAATTCCAAAAATGATTTAGCCACTTGGTTTCAGACAGTATGCAGACTCTCAAGATGAATAACTTGAAGTTTCCGTTCTGACACGCTTCTCCAGCTACCCATCTCATTGTCCCAGGGCAGGAGAAGAGGACTCTGAACTAAAGATAAGATAATTATGCAAAGATTCTTGCCCCATAGGACACAAGCATTTGTAATTCTTTTGAGCTCTTAAACCACATGCTAAATTTCCACCAAAACTGGATGGTCAAGAAGGAAAGGAACAGAGTTGACATTTATTGAGGTAATACTCTGTCATGCATTATGCCAAGCAATCTTCATGGCAATTTTGTTATATGAATCAGGGGAGATTACAAATCAAAGGCATAAAAGTAACTTTCTCAAGAGCACACAGTCAATAACCCCAGGGCTATCTCCCTCTAAAGCCTGTGCATATTACATTATACCCTAGAACATTTTGCCTGTAGCTTTTCTGAATGGCGGATGTAGAAATGTCTCTATTTGTCTCAGACTCTTAGGTAAAACATCACCTTACTAAATATATGACCTCACTCAGGAGGGCTGCCAGGGCAGCTGGAACAGTGAGAGTGAGGGCAATGATATTTCCCTGATCACACCGAAACCTGCTCAGCCAGACATCTCACCGTGGAGAATAACGTCTTGATTTCCGCAAAATAGTCAATAATGGCATAAGACAAAGGCAAATATTTGGGTTAACACAAGCCGTTAATGTGATTCCTGATGGACAGGACCAGCAGACATTGGGAAGAGTTACTTTCACAACCACTTATGCAGTGACAGCATGCTGAGTCAGTGATACGTAGCTCGGTTGTATTTGTCCCCATTTATGCCCACATGAATCCATTGATCTTTTGCTTGGAACTAGTCCAAATCCTCTCTGTCTACCCCATAACTTCCAGGAATCAATCATGAGTTTATAGAGGTGGGATCCTCCAAAAGACACCTTGGCTTTCCCCACAATCAACTTTGATTCCACTTGCTCCAACAGGTGTGCTCACTGCATGCGCAGAAGACTCCCAAGGACTCAAAGAGCTAGGTAGCCTCCTGTGCTTCCCCAGGGCACAAAGGTACCTTATCAGGAATGACTCCATTTATACATTTTCATATATTGTTCTTTCTATAAAAGGATCATATAACGTTCTTTCTGCAAAGGGATCTACAGAAAGGTAAATTACAGGATCTTTCTTTCTCAAAGTACATGAGGATTATAGAGAGAAAATATCTTCTGACCTTCGTTTTGACCCTTTCACCTACCAGCTTAACTGGATCTCCTCAATCTCTGAGGAATTTCTAAGCCATAGGAGTCAATTTCTATGGCAATATGGCAGAAAGTGTCAATGTTCCGAGGAACTATGTTTTCTCTGCCACTCGAGCCAATTCATCTAATTGATTGCTCTTCTTGGTCCCTGATCAGGTAAGACAGCTTTGTTACCTGCCTAAAAACAAACAAACAAAAACTCACATGATTTGTATTCATTTCCAACTGATTTAAATTAAATGAAAACACTTATTTAAATCAAATTAAACCACATTCAGTGAACACGGTTTAAAGAAATAAGAGATGATGATGATAAAATAATAAAATGCTTATTCAGAAGAACTTTTCACTTGTCTCAATATTGGTTTCATAAGATGAACAGGACTGGCTAGTACTCTGATTTTGTAAATGAGAACTTTAAGAAACAGCAGTAATAATGACTGTGGGATTTTTTTTAGCCCTTTCTGGGCTGTGAGTTCTGGGCATTATAATTATTTGCATTCAGCCTTCACCTAAGGTGGTCTGAGATGCCTGTGGTTTAGATACCCCCAGTAAGAGTGTCTTCCATTAAACTTAACATCTAAAGCCTTTCAGATTTTAGATGAGTAATAAAAAGCTGTCCTTCCTCGACTCCCATGGGAAGCTTTTGAGGGAGGATCTTCACTAGAGCATTCCTCTTTGAAATGACCATTCTAAGACTTGGAAGAGAGAAAATGAAATCCCAAATTGACTTCTTCATTTCCCAGTGCCCTCCTCTTGGTTCATTAAAGCAGACTTATACCTCCCCAATTTTTTCCATGCACAGCACAAAGAAAATTTACTTTTCCTGGGTCTTTAAATTGCCTTTTGCATTGCCTTGACCATCACCACTTCCTCTAGGAAGGCCTTTCTGCTCTGCCCTGGTAGGATTAGGCAGCCCTCCTCTATACCCCAGCACCAGCCTGAATATATTTCTAGCATGTCATTTGTTAAACTATTGCATATTAGTTTGTTGTAAATTATAAGAAGCTTTTCATTAATATCAAGAAAATGTGCATATATTCTGGGCTTCATCCTTTTGAAGATACTGTGTTCTATTATTTAGAAGTTTAGTTTAAGAGTTTCACAAAATTTATTCTTACCTCATTTAAACTTTTTTAAAAATGTTGTAGCCTTGGTTGATATTAAAGATGTCACCAACCTGCTACCAGTAAGGCATAAAATCGAAGGTGCTATGGCCACTGTATTAGTTTTCTACTGCCAAATAACAAATTATGACAAACTTAGCAACTTGAAACAATAATCATTTATTATCTCACAGTGCTGTAGGTCAGAATTTCAGGTGGCCTTAGCTGGCTCCTCTGCTCAGACTCTCACACTCAAGGTGTCAGCCAGCTGAGGTTGTCATCTGGGTCTCAAAGTCTTCCTCCAAGCTCACTGGTCATTGGCAGAATTCATATCCTTCTTACCCTTCTCATGTGGCCCCTCTATCTTCATGTCAATAATGGTAGGTTGAGTTCTTCTTACGCTTCAAAACTCTCTGCTTATAAAGGGCTCACAGGATTAGTTTGGCCCATCTGGACAATGTCCCTGTCACCATATAATTATGGGAGTAATACCAAGGTCTTGGTCATGGAAATCATCTTAAAATTCTGCCTACCACAACCATGACTGTGATATTTTTCAATATATTTGTATTCTTCCATCTTTTTGTCTATAACAAGGATATGATTTTCTAGAAGGGATTTTGTTTAAAAGTGAGAAATGCAACCTGTGGTCCTGAAGCAGTTAGAGAATCACTGATTCAAATGGAATCAGTTCCATGAACTTGACTGACTTCAGAGGAAGCGTGCACTAACAAAATGAGCACACACATTTCCACTGGGCAAGTAATAGCAGAGGTGACCCTGATTTCAGGGATAGAATGAGATGCCAATGATTCTATGAAAATATTTTATTGTCCCAATAAAGTAAGGTTGTGACCACCATCTGAGTTGGAAACTCTGCTGTCCTGCTTTCTGTCAAAGCACAAATTCAGTAATTCTGTGCAGTCTAGAGTTTCTGAGCTAAATATGATTAAGCTGCTTTCCTGATTATAATGGAGTCATATTTCAGCTATTTCTCTGTACAGTTTCTATTTATTGTTACAAAAGTATACCAACTATAATTATTGTAAAAATATTTTGAATGCTTTCTAGCTTATATATTTAGCTTGTGAGTTAACAAAATCTCTAACAAACCAGCCCCAAGAGATGGTTTTATGAACCAGACTTACAGAGAATACAAAGGGACATGAAACCCACAGAAAGAAAAAGAAAGACACCTCTTAAACACTAGTTAGGTAACACAAATCCTTTTTCAGTAAGTCTCTTGGAAAAAAGGACTATCTGTGTATTAAGTTATCTTTTTGCCCCCTACAAACAATGCCTGATTTCATATTTTGAACAGGGTAGGTGCTCCAGAAATATTTGTTGAATAATAAATGATTGAAGGTTTACTAGAAAACTTCAGTAAAAAGCAATTCATAGTGAAAAATTGAAACTAATCTTAGTGCTCAAAAATAGGGAACTGCTTCAAAATGTTTTACAGCCTTCAAAATTATGTTGAGGAAGAATATAATATATAGTGATATAAAAACTGTGGTACAAATTATAGATGAAAAATTCAGGTTACTAAATAGTATGCACAAAATATCCCATGAATTTTATGCATGCCTATGTGTATATATATTTATATACATGTGTATATACACACACATATTTTACTATTTTATGTATTTAAAGATATATAGCAGCATGCTTTGTTGGTTATCTCTGGGGGTCAGATTACAGGCTGTTTTTTATTTACTTCCCTGAGATTTTTCTATAATTCCTGAATTTTATTCCTTTCTGACCAAATTTGGGGAAAAAAAAGTTTACTGAAAATAAAAAAAAAAATGTATCAAGTTTGGATTGAAAAGTGGAGCCTTCAGCTGAACATAGTTGAGTCTTTGCCATGGACACCAAGTCATTTCCTTTCTTTCAGTGGCATTCATGCCACTGCTGTGCATTTTTCCCAACTGAGATGACACAGTGGAAAGACCATTCCTATACCACGCATTGAGCTATAGGAAAGTGGAATGTCCGTCAGAGCATCTGCAGATCAGGAAATCAAGTCACAGAAAGTATGACTCATGTAAGATTCTAAGCTTATGTCATTATGTCATTTACTTATCAGTTACTATACTTCATATTTACATGCACTGTCATCTCCTCTCTCCGTTCCACACCCCCTATGAAGAAAAAGGCATTTTTAGCAAATGTCCTTTCAATGGAGAAAGGAGAAAGATCAATTTACTCTAAATTAGTTCAGGTTAGATCGTAGTCAGAATCCCTGTGGAGAGTGGAAGCTCTTCTCCGGAATTGGGGTCCCTACTGGATTCAGGTTCAGGGTTGGAACCCACAGCCCAAGCATGACAGGCTGTCAGCAAAGACAAGCTCATCATTAGCATCCAGCAGCCTTTACTTTGCCTTTGTTTTTATCTTCCCTCAACTCCTATCTTTGCTTCTATTTCTCTGAAACCATTAGAGAAATTCCTTTGAAACAAGTGGGTGCCTGACTCATTGCCTATTTCCTCTGTTTTCCACCCAAGTGGTAAACAATGGGCTCTATTCAAATGTGGACTGTCTGTGCGCTGGGAACTTGCGTGCAGACAAAGCTCCTTGTCACAGGGCAGATTGCCAGCCCCGAGCTCTCTTCTGCTCACCTCCTGGGCTCTGCTTTATAAGGGCCACTTGACAAAATGCAATGTATTCTCATGGTCCTGAGTTCTCTGTCTCCTTTTCCATCCAGCCCCCAAAGGAATACTACCCTAAATCCTCAAGTTAATGTGTTTGAGAACAGCCTCTCAAAAGATACTAGAAAGAATGACAGGAGGTAGCTCAGGCCCCAGTCATATGGACATCAGGTTTTATTTACAATCGTATTAATCTGTGTCTTAACTCCTCCCAAGTTATTTTGTCTGTAGATGGTGGTTGCCAGGGAAGGCAGTCCTGCAAAGTTAGGGACAAGGCAGGTGTGGGAAATACAGAAGGCTAGCCTAAGACAAAGGTGATGGAACACAGTAGCAGGAATCCAGACTATGGAACAAGAGGAACAGGACAAAGTTTCAAACTCAAAAGGAGCAGATAAGATAATAAGAACTGAACCCAGATGGTGGAGCAGTTATCAAGGCAAGAGAGAGAGAGGGGGGGGGGGAGGGAGAGCATGCTTGCACGTGCTTGAAGCACACCCCCAGTGATGCATAGGAGTCACAGGAGGAGTTTTGCAGATTGTGTAGATCCTCCCTTCCCAAGAATTTTATGTTTTCTGAAGAACACTACCAGCTTCCCTCCACCATCTTAAAATGGCTAGGAAAAAAGTGAATGTAAGGAGAAGGTAAGAGAAACAAATAAATATTAAATAATTGTGATATTCCAGTTATATTAGTATATTAGGTCCACTTACTTTTTTTTTTTTGAGACAGAGTCTTGCTCTGTCATTCTGGTACAATACAGTGGCATCACTGTAGTTGACTGCAACCTCAAACTTCTGGGCTCAGACTCTCAGGTAGCTGGTACTATAGACATTCGCCAGATGCCTATAATGTCTGGATAATTTTTTTTTATTTTTAGTAGAGACAGGGTCTCACTCGTGCTCAGGCTGGTCTCAAACTCCTGACCTTAGGCGATTCTCCTGCCTCAGCTTGCCAGAGTGCTAGGATTACAGGAGTGAGCCACCACGCCTGGCCAGGTACATTTACTTTTTAAAATCACTTCAACAACCACATAAGATTGTGGTTCTTATTCCTATTTTTTAAAATGATGGGACAACTACAGCCTACAGAGTTTAAATGACTTGCCCACAGTCACAAAACTGGCAGGATAGCACTAAGATTTGAAATCAAGTGATGTGACTAAACAAAATGAGAGAATTCATTCCTTCTTTGACAAAAAACTCATTCCCTAATGACATCCAAACACCAAGCCCTCTAGACACTCCTTCAATATCACTTAAATCTATCCTCTTCTATCCACCCCTACTCTCCCCGACTCACAGCTAGCCGACATTTCCCCAAAGCCTCCCAACTGACTTTCCTTCTCTGCCATCTTCCCCTCTCTCCCCCGTCTCTTCCCTCCTTCCTTTCTTCCTTCCTTCCTTCCTTCTTTCAACATAAATTTGGTCAACTCCAGCCTATTTAAAACTCTTCAGTGACTTCCTACTGACCAAATACAGTCCTGCCTACCCACTGACCCCCCCCCCTCACTTCAACCACATTGGACTTCTTTAATTTCCTCAAAACTGTAAATTGTATCTGAGCTTGGGGCTTTCCCATGTGCTGTTTGTTTAATGTGGAACACTCCCTCCTCCTCCTCTTTACTTAGCAAGTCTCAAAATGTGGGGGCTCACTCTTAAAAATTAAGAACCCCAAAAACCTTTTTGAAAAAAAAATGTGGATGGTATCTATTGATATTCACATGTTGTAAGTTAAAACAAGGAAATTTTAAAATATTTAGTTCAGTTAAAAATGACACAGTAAACTGAATACACCTTAACATAAATAACATTTTATGAAAAATAGCCAAATTTTTTTCAAAACCAAAACTACATCAGTGAGACTACTGACTCTGTTTTACATTTTTGTAAATCTTGCCAATGTCTGGCTTACTAGAAGATAAATGGTTTCCCATGTCTGCTTCTGCATTCAATCTGTTGTGATATCACAGGTCATGTAGCCTCTGTAAAACTCCACTGTACTCTGGTAACGGAATAAGAGTGAAAAGGCAAATAACTTCTTAGTATTATTATGAAAATAGTTTTGCCACCTGAATCCCCTAAAAGCCCCTCAGGCAGGAACCTCGAGAAATCCAAAGCTATACTTTGGGAACTCCTACTTACTCTGTATATCTTGTCTTAAAGTTCAAATTTGCCAAGGGGTCTTCTCTGACCTCAAAGAATAGGTCGAGTCCCCTTGCTATATGGTCCTGTAACACCCTCTCCCTCTCAGTCACAACACTCTTCATACCTACAACGTAATCAGTAATTTGCATAAGGAGAGGGACCATGTCAGCTTTGTTCACAGTGGATCTCCAGTGCTCAGCACACATAGCAGGGACGCGGAAAACCTTTGTGGGAGGAATGAGGAGATAAAGAAAGGGAGAAAGAGAAGGAGAGAGGTCATGAGACACAGAGAGACAACTTCCTGACAATTGCTGCATTCCTTTGGCAGGATGGATGCAGAGACATCACATCCTCCAGCAGCCTGCTGCAGCTCTGGGTCTCACTTCCCTCTGAAAGAGGCTGGAGAGAGAGGTGGGTCACTGACTAGAGTGAGGAGGCTGAGCTGGGACAGTAGAGAATAAAGGTCAGGAGTGCATGTGCTGGATTCTCCCGTGAAGGCAATCATTCAATCACATGTACTGAGCATCTGCAGTTTGCCAGGCGTTCTTCTAGGCACTTGGGGATACATCAATGAACAAAACAGAGACAAAATTCTGGCCTCAAGGAGCTTACATGTAGACATGAACTCTACCCCAGGTTCCACCAGTTGACAAATGGGTTGCCTTGTACTAGTTATTTAATCTCCCTATGCTTTATTTTTTCTCATCTGTAAATTGTGAAGGAGGCTTGAAAGTTTCTTGGTGAGAACTGAATGAAATGTACCCAATAGGGAATCAGGCACCCAGTAGGTGTTTAATAAATGGAAATCTTTCTGGTGGCAACTCTTACTCTAAAATTGATTTTTTTCATATACAGAAATTATTCTATAGACCGGAATCCAGGCATGCACAGGATATCACTTGGGTAGTTGGTGGGGAGGGTGTGTCTTTAGGGTCTTCATAGAACTCAGGAGGGCTGCATGTCACTTTTTCTGTAAATAAATATCACCTTTAGCTCCCTCTATTCTTCAGAAAATGCCTGGATATTTTACATTGTTCCATAATATTGTAGAATAAAACCATACAAGGCACTTAAGCAATGGGGTGTTTCCAAACAGACTTTCCCAGGGACTGACTCTTACAATTATGCCAAGCATGTAAGATATTCATAGCCAACTATTAATGTTTGTAATTGACCACCTAGTCACATGCGTTTATCATGTATCATAGGGTTACTGAGGTTTCCCACTCCACCTTCTTGACTGAGTTTGGCTTGAACTTTCTAAGAAAGTCATTCTACCTTTGAAGCAAGATTACCAAGATAGAGAAAAAAAAAATGAGTTTCTATCTTTGAGTTTTTATTTCTCTTACCATCTACTTTTTGTGACTTCTCTATAGTTAATACCACAGTAGAGAAGTGGTGGGTAGAGGAAGAAAGAAAGGGAGATGGTCTTATCGGCTGATTTTATGTGTTACCAGTCTGGTAAAAACATTTGGAGTTAGAGAGCATCCAAACATGAATAAAGTTTGGGAATTACTTGCATGAATTTAATTTCCTCGGATTACCCCCATTGTTCCTCAGCAGGAAATATCCGTGAGTCAACTATCCAGAATCATAGTTATTATTCAAGTGATGTGGGTTAGAAAGGAGATTTGCTGCTATGGCAAACCTCACTGACGACTTAGACGGTTCTTCAAGTTAAAGAGCAGAAGGATGTCTGGAGTGACTGAAACACATATGGCTTCAGAGTGTGTCAAGAAGACCTGAAAGATCTCACATGGAAGTGAAATTCATTACTGGCAAGCACAGTGACAGGAGACCCCAGAGGGCTGAGCCGCAAAGAATTTGCAGAGCTTTGCGGCTAACTCTGTGGCCTAGTTTGATCTTGAGGTCATTGTCTTGGATAAACCTCTCAGATCTGTTCCTGTACTTAAGAGCCACTCGACACGTGACTGAGCTCTCTGTCAGGCTCCTTTACATCGACCTGTCAGAACTGACTTTCAGAGAACATAGACAGCACATCAAATCGTCCAACAGATGTCCCTTTCAAATAAGCTGGAGCAGAACCAACTATACGGAGAAGTCATAAACAAGGAAACAGGCAACCCAGTGATTTTCAGTGGCTTGGCATAGCTCTTTGTACAGAACACTCAGCCTCCTGGGTGGAACGTGAGTTCTACAGAGTGTGCATGCAATAGGCAAGTTGACTCTTGCCCCACCCAGGCTCATGCTGCTTGACAGGAGAGACAGAGGGATACTTTGGAGTCCAAACTCTTCATCATCTCCATGAAGTGTTCCTCAGTTTCCCAGCATTAAGAAGTAACAAGTTTATACTGGCATAAAAGGATTTAGGGGAGAGAAACCCAGCTTCCAGCCCCATTTCTGTCAGTGATTCACTCACTGTGGGGGGGGGGGGAGGGCAGTGGCCAGAATTGTCTGGTTCCTGCTTCTGATTTCCCTCTTCACTGGCATCAGAGGATTGCACTGCAGGAAAACTAATATGTAGCTGAGCTCCAAGTGCTAAATAAGAGCATTTCATGTTCATTCCAGGCCACCAAGAGGTTTAGGGTCACTGAGTCACAGACTATAAATTTGGACATTTGATGATTTTTGCAGGTGACTGGGTGAACAAAGGAAAACCCAGGAGGCACATAAAGGTGGAAACCAGTACTTCTTATTTGAATTATTTAACATGCCTCACTGATGGTTATGAATATAAAAGAACTCTAGGTCCTTCAATAAGATGAAATAAAGTTACTGAGTTTAGTTTTTGACCTACTTTAGAACAGGAAACATGCTCACTAATATTTACAAGGTACTTTGAGGTACCAAACAAAAAGCTCAATTTATTGGCAAGATATTTTTGTTGATGTTGTTTTGTTGTTCATATGGGCAAGCAATTAATGCTCTTTAGAAAATCAAATCACCAATTCAATCACTGCCTACTCTTGAATTAATTTTTATTCTAGCAACAGCCCAGAATTTATTCAAAACTCCCTATGCTAGACATCAGGAGTAAAAAATCAATTAGGTAAAAATTTCCTGGCTTTAAAAAGTCCTTAGCATTATTTAAACATTTTTATTACAGGTGTATAATGACCAGGTCACTTAGCTGAAATCAAGGATTCAAGTGAGACTTTGCAGAGGTGATTTGGCTGAACTTAGTCTTAATGGATATGAGGATAAGTATACACATTTTTTTAAAATTACCCAGAATGTAGTGCCCACTGAAATGAGTAAGCCTCCTTCACATGTGTAGCTTCTAAGTGTCCAACTTTTGAACTTATTTTTTATTTGATTCAGCTCATTGTTTAATTTCTGGCCAACGGCTCATCTTCAGCTGAATATCAAGCTCAACAACTTCTTCTTAGATCTAGATCTAGAGCAGAATGTTGAACAGGACAAGGCTGAAGGCAGAAGCCTTAGAAACTCCTAGTCAGGATTCCATTAATCTCTTAATAGCTGCTTACTATTGCAGTCAGGGTTAATTCTCTTCTCGTCCAACTGTGACACTTTAGCTCACTTTCAATTCAAAGGAGACTTTAAGAGTTATTGAAGTTGGACTTTCCACATTCTTATACTTGGTGACACTGTTCATGCAATGGCTCAATATTTCCTGATTTCTTGGAATCAGCACAAGCCACAAACCGAATCCACAAATTGGAATTCATAAGTAATGAACTTGTAGCATAACTTTATTAGAATAGGAATGATGTTGCAAAATGAAGGAAGAGAAAGATCTACATCTTACATGTCCAAATCCCTGTGCTAAGCACTTTATGTATATTTAGTCATTCAAACTCCAAAGTAGTTACCACCATTCTACTCTCTACTTCTACAAATTTGACTTTTTTAGATTCCACGTGTAAGTAAAACCATATGGTATTTGTCTCTCTGTGCCTGACTTATTTCACTTAACATAATGTCCTCTAGGTTTATCTATGTTGTTTCAAATGACAGAATTTCCTGGGTTTTTTAAAAGCCTAAATAGTATTTCATCTTGTGTATACACCACATTATAAAAACCTGTTTATCAGCTGATGGACACTTAGGTTGATACCATATCTCAGCTGTGGGGAATAATGTTGCAATGACATCTCTTCAACATACTAATTTCAGTTCCATTGAGTATATAGCCACAAGTGGCTATGGGGGTGGGAAGGTTTGGACAGAGAAAGGGGAGACATGGGTCAATGGATACAAAGTCTCAGGTCAACAGGGGGACTAAGTTCTGGTGTTCTGTTGCACAGCACAATGACTACAGTGAATAATAATGTGTATTTCAAAATAGCTAAAAAAGGGATTTTAAATGTCACTACAAAGAAATGATAAATTATTTGAGGTGATGAATATGCTGATTAGTCTGATTTGATCATTCCACAATGTATACATGTATTAAAAAATCACATTGTATCCCATAAATATACACAATTATTTGTCAATCAAAAATAAAACTTTTTTTAATATAGTTATCAATATCTCTATTTTACTGAAAAAACCTAAAGAGATTACAGGATTTTCCTGAGCTAGGCACCCACAGGCAATATGAGGCCAAATGTTCTTTCCATGATGTCCACCCTCTCCCCAGCTAAGACTGCTCACCTGCTGCTTCCTCACTCAGCTCAAGTTCCCATTACCCTTCACTAGTGTTCAAACCAAGGAGAAATCATGCAATGAATGATCACACTTGACCTAGGACTTTTATAGAGTTTTGAATTAAAGAAAATGTGACTTGGATGGAAAACCCCTAAATGATTTTTTCTTAAATAAGCATTCAAAATTGACCTTGTTGTTACTTAATCTTCACATATCTATATGCTATGAACTGAATCACGTCCCCCAAAATTCAAATGTTGAAGCCCTAACACACACACCTGCTGCCATGTGACCGTGTTTGGAGACGGGGCTTTTATTTAGAGGTAGGGCATTTAAGTTAATTAAGGTTAAATGAGGTCATTGTCATTGGGGTGGATCTCTAATCCAATAGGATTGGTGGGTTTATAAGAAGAGAAAGAGAAAGGTGTGTGTGTGTGTGTGTGTGTGTGTGTGTGTGTGTGTGTGTCATATGAGGACACAGTAAGAAGACAGTAGTGCAGGGGCCAGGAAGAAGGCCCTCACTAGAATCTGATCATGCTGACATCCTGATTCTGGACTTTCAGTCTCCAGAACTGTGAGAAAATAAATTTCTGTTGCTTAAACCTGTGGTCTCCAACCCCTGTGCTGTGGCCCAGTAACGGTCTGTGGCCTGTTAGGAAACAGGCTGCCCATCACCGCCCGAGCTCTGCACCAGCCTACCCCCACCCATGACACCACACCCCACCCACCCCTATCTGTGGAAAAATTGTCTTCCATGAAACCGGTCCCTGGTGCCTAAAAGGTTGGGGATGACTGGTAAGCTACCCAGTCCATGATATTTTGTTATGGCAACCCAAGCAGACTAACATATCCTGTAAGCTATAGACCCCACCAGAAAGGAATTAGGACCAATTGTGAGAACAATATATGAGATTCGAAGGGGTCAGTAGGGCACGTGGGGAGTTAAGTCAGTTATTCCAGGGTTTTACTTGCTAAATTCCAGTACATAGCTCCAACCGCTGTGGCGTATAGAACATTTTCTATATTTTTCTATATTTTCTATATTTCCACAAGAATGCCACAGCTTACCATTCTAACAGGATCAGGGAATAAAGAGTGAGCAAATCAGGGCGTGCGCTGGTACTATACTGGACAAATGGGCATGACTCTGTGGTTAGCGGGACAGGGCACCATCTGTTTCTGACACACAAGTGCTAATCCTGTTTATTGTGTTCCGTGGGAATAGCCACAGATGTTTCCATAGCAGGTGTGTTTGCGTCCCCCACAGTTTCCCCAGACAGTTTCCCCATCACACACAGTGCTCTCGCTGAGTCGCCTTTTCTACTCGGGCAGAGTTAAGTGGAGAAATGAGACAACTGCACAGATAATTTAATTCAGAGGGGAAATAAATGATACTACTTGGTTGTTTCTGGGGTGCTTCAGTGTATGTTTGACAGGCAGTGGGAAAATAGGGAAACTACCAAATGCTGGAGACAGCACATTTCTTGAATCTTTCGTAACGGTTGAATTCTTTCACTCCTTTTTGTGTGATTCTTGAGTAATAGACTCAGGACAGGCTAACATGCAGTATTGTCCCTGAACAATGGATCAGCAGGCTGGGCTTGAAAGAGAAGACAGTGTGATGCCAATGAACATATTATTGAGTTCAACATGTCGAGTTATTGAACATGTAATTATTAAATATGAATTATTCAACATATAATGAACTCAAACTTGACTACTAAATTCACAATCTTATATTAAGTCTTTAACCTATTTACTCCCATACATTCTACCAAAGATTTTCTGTAACTAATTTTTTTCATGAACTCAGTGAAAAATACTGGCAATATTCAATTTCTGCAGGCTCGCTCACACATGAACCAATTTTTTTTGTTGTTTCAAGTCACTAATCGGTTCCATGATGGCAAATCATGGCAAATCCAGCAGAGGATTAGATGTTCTAAACAAATCCTAAGCTCCCCACACCTGTCAGTATGTTGCACTTTATGAGCACCAAATATTTTGAAGGACAATTTAAGAATGAAAAATGATTAGCTTGTAACCATTTATTATATCTTAAGTTTCTTTCTCTATGGAATACTTCTTACAGCAACAGCAGGCATCATAACCATTTTCTTACTTTATAAAAATATGGGCTTATATTTTGTCATTGATCATGCAAATGGACATCATTTTTAGCACACTTTATTCTTTGAAGA
>NW_012148618.1:10474833-10475457 GCF_000956105.1 Propithecus coquereli
AAAAGAACCAGCCTACCAAGTATTATTAAAAGCAGTTCAAATTTTAATTATGTTTCACAAAGAATGACAAATCAAGGGATACATACCCTTAATGCAGAAAAAGTGTCTTGAAATTATGTTTCCAATTATTATACTTGTATTCTGCCTGTGAATTATCTAGTAATATACCCATACAAGTCTAGAATCTCATTTTTCACAGGCGTAGCAACTGTGATTTTTAAATAATGTTTTAAGATGAGGATCATCTGTGTAACTGTATCTATCTATGTGCCTAGAGAAGTTTCTGTTCAAGAGCACACAGCTCCTTTCTTAAGGAAATAAAACTTATTTTAAGATCCCTCCTCTAGAACTGTGGTTCCCAACCCCTGGGCCATGGACCGGCACCAGTCCATGGCCTGTTAGGGACCAGGCCACAGAGATCTGCCACACCCCTGCCTCCCATCTGTGGAAAATTATCTTCCATAAAACCGGTCCCTGGAGCCAAAAAGGTTGGGGACCACTGCATCTAGAACATGTGTTGATATTTTCTCTAAAGAGATTACAGGATTTTCCTGAGCTAGGCACCCACAGGCAATATGAGGCCAAATGTTCTTTCCATGATGTCCACCCTCTCCCCAGCTAAGA
>NW_012148618.1:10475507-10488050 GCF_000956105.1 Propithecus coquereli
TCTTCCATAAAACCGGTCCCTGGAGCCAAAAAGGTTGGGGACCACTGCATCTAGAACATGTGTTGATATTTTCTCTTTATGAGGCAACTTTGCTGAAAGCAGCATCCCAGACACTTGTCACTTAAATAAATGAGATATATGTTTAACTAAGGGGATGAAATATGAAAATTGGAAAATTGTATGTGCCAGCCACGTGTAAGATCCCAGGGGCGACTCACAGGCCACTGGGCACTCTCAGGGCTCCTAACCTGGCTCCTAACCTGGAGGATCCTACTAGTTCCTGGGGAGTGAAGGAGGCCTTAGAGTTCTGGAGAATTTATCACTATCTGAAATCATGTTGTTTATTTGTTTGTTCATGTGTATATTGCCTGCATCTTCCACCACTAGATTGTAAACTTGAAAGTAGGGACACCGTTTGTCCTTTCACCCTTGAATCAATAGCTCCCAAAAGAGTGAGTGGAACAGAGTCGATCCTCTAAAGTGCTTTGAATAATTAAATGAATGAATAATATACGCTGCTTAAAATCCCCCTTCCCCTTTCTTCCACATTGGCCTGTGTGGACAGGTGCTGAGATCACTCCCCAGTGACAAACAAGCGAGCAAAGGACTATGGAATCAGACATCAAAATGAACATAAGAGGAAATAATAAAATAGGATGATACCTATGTTCTGAATAATAGGATTCTCAAGAAATAGATCTATATTCTTTAGTAACTCCTACCAAAAGTGTGAAATTAAGATGTCGCCCTGATTACAAAAGGAAATTTATGGCCATTCTGTGACCTCAAAATGGCTAATGCCTAGCTCGTGTGTGTGTGTGTGTGTGTGTGTGTATGTGTGTGTGTGTGTGTGTGTGTTTAGCGAAGAAGTTGGGGAGAAGCATTTAAATCAGCTCTTAGAGATGCTAGATATGCCAAGAATGTAAGATAATTATAAAACCAAATTCTTCCCAATAATAAATGAATGGCAGTCAGTTAGAAACAGGCAAATACTTATTGACTAGAAATTATATGCTGAATAATATGCAGTAATGCATTAGCCTGCTAGGGCTGCCATTACAAAACACCACAGACCGGGTGGCTTCAACAACAGAAATTTATTTTCTCACAGTTCTGGATGTTAGAAACTCAAGATAAAGGTGCTGAAAAATTTAGTGTCCAATGAGGCCTCTCTTCCCAGCTTGCAGACATCTGCCTTCTCTCTGTGTCCTCACATAACCTTTTCTCTGTGTTCGCAGAGAGAGAAAGGGAAATAGAGCTCCCTGGTGTCTCTTCCTCTTCTTATAAAGATCCCAGTGCTATCGCATTAGGGCCCTACCCTGATAACCTCATTTAATTACCTCCTTAAAGGCCCTATCTCTAAGTACACAGTTACACGGAGGGTTAGGGCTTCAACCTGTGAATGGGGGTGGAACACAAGTCAGTCAACAACAGGTAATAAAGCAGAGAATATAAATAAGGCACTGATTTTCCCAAAAAAGTTACAATCTAAAGGTGGGTTGGGGGGTGGAAACAAACACATATGCCCATTCATAACCGTAGCACCTGACTGAATAGAAATTCCAAGAGAGAAGTAAAAACCAGTTGCCCTGGGACTACCAAAAGGAAAGCTAATGAATTCGATTTGAAATTATTGAGAAAGGCTTTGTAAAGGAAATATTAGATATTCCCACAAAGACAAGACTCCATAATAGCTTCCTTATGAGGCAGATTTCAAAAATAGCAATATGGAAGAATTTAACAATATGACAATGGAATGAAAACTTGGAAAGAAAACAGGATAAAATCTATGAAAACAAAGTTTCAAAACACTGACAGAAATTCCCTGTTTGGGGAAACTCAATAATGGGATATATGTGAAGGTAGCTGCTTTTTGTTTTGTTACAAAAGTCTGATTCACAAACCTCAGCAGCAAGGTCTTGGCCACAAAGAAGTCTGAACTAAAATAGACAATAATTTCTAAATATCCGTATCTATATATAAAAGTCTACACATTCACCCACACCCACACAGTTTAGAAGTCTTTTTATTCTAATCTATTAACCTGAACAATTGGACACATTTTTAATAGGAGAATAACTTCCACTGATAAAAGCACATTCATCTGTGGTTAAAGAACAAAAAGCTCCTTGTCACGGTTTATTTTTCCTTATGTAAAGAGAGACAATTTTGTTGACAATGTGGTGTTACAGAGAGAGTCTCCTTTCTAGGATTTCTAAGACCCAGGATTCCTCCAGTCACAGGTGTTCCTGCCTAGACTTGATGACCCGCATTTAGGGGAAACACACCGGCAGTCTTATGTTGACAAACCTAATGCCAGTCTGTCTGTCTTCAAGTATATTTTTAGCTAATCTGCAGAACTTCTACAGAACACAACACTTCCACAAGAACAGACTGATTCTGATTCCAATTCGAAGTCTTTTATTTTGCTGTGAAATCACCCCAACACTATCCTTCAAAGCCCATTTCCTACCATATTAGAATACCATTCCCTGTTGGCCTGTTATCTCCTCTGCTAGGCGGTGAGCTCTTTGATGACAGCCCCTGCCTTGCCCACTGCCACGTGCCCGCACCTCCAGCAGGCAGCAGCTTGTCGAAGGGTTTCAGCCTTGGCGGCGAGTGCCCCTGTTAGCCATTCTCCACAGTCGTACGCGTCTGTGTGTAGAACACATTTGTACCAGTCTACTACCTGGACCGGAAATCTGAGCGCACGCTTGCTCAGAAAAGCAGTTATAATACTTTAAACTGGATAAATCTTTACAGGCCCTGTCACTAAAGGGGGCACATGATACTCATGTTGAAAGCTTACAACAGTTTTTGCCACCTAGTGGAATCCTGACATTCATTTCTATTTGATATCTCAATCCTTCTGAAAGTATCTCAGAGACTAGAGACTGCTAGATGGCCCCCAGCAGCCATTCTTCTCCTTCCATAGTAATAGAAGATCTAATTTCAGGTGAGCACATGGGTTCCTAGCATAATTATTAAATTTCAGAGCATCCCTTACAACTTGACACAGCTTTGCAACTAAAGCTTTTGCCAATGAAATGTACATAGAAACAATGCATGCAACTTCCAGGAAGTGCCTTAAAACGAGGGGTTGCTCTACCAACCCACTCTGGCTCCTCCATGATAGCTGGAATGTGGGTGTGATGGCTGGAGTACCAGTAATCATCTTGGACCATGAAGTTCTGTGAGTAAGAAAGCCATGTTTAGTGAAACAAGATAGAAGAAGCCTGGATCCCTGATGCAAAGGAGCACTGACTACACTCTCCACCCAACTCCAGACTCCTTTAATATGAAAAAATAACTACTTACCCATGTAAATTGCATTATTTTGCTTTGTTGTGTTTTGATAATAATGGCCAAATCTAATCCCTAATCCTAGCTTCTGACTGGGGGAGTAGTTTATCAGTCCAGCATCTCTTCGCAAATATTAGAGAATTTATAATGGTCTCATGAGGCTCTTTGGGGAGGAATCTATTTCAGTGCTGTGCAAAATGTTATCCATGGACCAGTAACAATTCACTGGCCATTTGTTATGGGTCCGTGACAAGATAATTACAGAATTTGAGAGTAAGCATTTAGATACCTTTATAGCAACTTCACACTCATCTCATTGAAACAGCATGGGTTGTGTCACCCTTTCATAGTGAGTCACACGTAATGCAAGCTGCCTGCTAGTCACATACAAAGGACTTCATGAAGTGTGATTTTCAAGGTTAGCTCATTGGCTGTCACCTAAAGGGTTTAAAAATCTGAAAAAATGTAAATTACATATGTGATACATATGTCATATTTTATTCTTACAATGGTTTTAATTTCAATCAAGCCTGTTTTAAATCTATTGTAACATCATTACCTGTATTACAGAACCAAAATTAGTATTAATAATTATAATCCCAATTTATAGTTAGAAAACAAGCTTCACTAAGTGATGTTGTCAAGAGAAGACCATCTTATCCTGATTACAATTGTAGTGTTAACAAAATGATGACAATAAACAAGATTTCAAAGACATGGAAACCAAAAAGCTGTACTATTAAAAATTTTACTTGGAAGTAGGATCTTTCATATACTGAGTTCAGTTTTGTAGTCATAATTGGTGCTTAAGTGCTAAAATAACAACATGTTATTTGAAGAGATGTATTGGCTAATTAGTCAATGATACCATTAAAACCTAAGGAGTATTGACCATCAAATCATAAAAAGAATCATTTTTTAAAAAGAGTATTGAATTAAAAAGTCACCAGAAAACAAATGTGCTTTGTGGGCTTCTTATAATATAACACTTTGACTTGCTAAATATCAAAACCCGCATACATTTTTTGAAATATTAATAAGAGACTGCATCAAAGATGTTTGAACACATTAAGAGAATCTCATCAAACAAGGTAGATCAATTGCCATTTTTCAGTGACACCATAGTACAATGTTATGCAGGAAATTTATATGAAACAAAAATGACAAAACAAATATAGCAAATACAGCTAATGATATGATTTTCATTGCAATTAGAAAAATGCACAAATATTGCTAAAATGGTACTGTCTTTAATATATGTGAATTTGAACATCGTGGTAAAGGAAGAATTTTTTTCTAAGTGTCATTTTCAACAACACAACCAGCTCTAAACTATGTGGAACCATGAAGAATTAATCAACAAATGTGATCTGGAGTTTAAATTTTAGGAGTGTGTTCTAATGTCATAGCTACAGTGGCAGAAAAATACTCTGGAATAGCTCCACCACAAAGCAAATCAATGAATTGCTTCCTTCATCAAGAAAGTCTTGTTACAAAGCAAAAATGTTAACTGAACTAAAAAGTACATTTGTTGCAAATTGTAAATTGTATAAAAGCTAACACACTAAATTTGACTGCATTTTTTTTATTTGTAATAATATGGAAGCTGCTTCTAAGCAACTACTGGAATATTATGGTTATTGAGTACAAAAGTTCTATCAGTAATATACAAATTACTGAACAAACCTATTGTGTTTCTGCAAGATAACAATCAGCCTCAACATTCCAGAGCTAGGAATTAGACAGTTTGTCATTTTTATTTGTTTGGTAACTTTGATATTTTTAATACTTCCATGCAAATAAAAGATGTGACACATTTTCAACGGCAGATAAAATTAAAACGCAAAAGAAACTTGGACAGAGTTTCTGCAGTGCCGATAGTTCCATAGCTTAGCAATAAATAATAATGAAGTAAGTGATGATTTGAAATTACATATCTGCAAAGATATTGTCATGTATTTTAGAAATTTTGTAGAAAGCTTTGAATGTAACCTTCCATCACAGAATATTTCACACATAGGAAATTCATGGATCCAGAATCCAACCCTTTTATTAAAAGTTAAATCACATCAACGTAACTCCATGAGAGTTATAACTCCATCATAAATGTTACTGAACAAAAAAGAAACGTCTTCCTCATGAGTGGTGTCATTGTCAATCCAACTATACTACATCAATTAACAAGCAAGAAGATGCTGATATATTACATGAAAAACCTTAAATATCGATATACATCGTATTAATTAAAAGTATACATATAAGCATTTAACGTGATATATTACTATTTCACTCATAACTTTATTAATTTATCGTCGTACAGAAAAAAAAGCTATGACTACAATAGTGATTCTCTATAGTTATATCTTAGTTGTATATATTAAAGGAATAATATAAGTTTTATAAACATTTTCTTTGTTATATTTATTCTGATCATGTTTACTTAAATAAATTTTATGTCTGTAGAATCTAATAATAAAATCTGGCTTGTGTTTTATGTGTCTTTTATTCCTTTATTTTTCTAGAAATTGATGCATAAGCACTTTACAAAAGTGCTGGTCTAGATGGATTCGAAAGCAAAAAGCAAATAAATTGGTCCTTCTCCACACATAGTCTGAGAAGCACTTATAGGGTATTTCTCTGCCTCTGGTTTAGACCATTTCTGAGCCATCCCAGAACAAATGTTCTACCTATGCTGAGCCGACCCTGACCAACCCTGCCTCGACCCCCTGCCTACCTTAGGCATACTACACATAAAATCAAGATTGAAGTCAATATGGCTGTATTTGTGACTCACCAAGGTCGAAACCTCAAATACTCACAGAGGCTGGGCTAGAAAAGCAGAGGAGCACAGGGATGGGGGACAGGCACCTGGCTGCTCCCCAGCTCCAAAACAGTGTTTCCAAGTAGGAGTGTGGCCCAGTGTTGCCAGACCCTCTCAGCTCTTTCCAGAGAAGCCAAAAATCCAAATTTTTACACAGAAACACACTCACTTAAAAAATGTTAAGAAGCAATTCAGATGTTTACAAACCACAAGAGTAGTTAAAGAAAATGCGTCTGTAGGCCAGATTTGGATCTACCGACCACCACTTGGGAAGGGTTGGGGCTCCATATGCTCCTGATAGCAAAAGTAAGACCAGCACAGGAAAGGGCTTTCTTTCCAATTCAGCCTGCAGGTGAACTGTGGCAGCTTCCCATTAGCGTTTGTCCACGAATGAAAAACAGCTGCTGGTGGGATCCACAGTTTCAGGAGCACTCTTGCTGCCTCAGTCTAGCCCGAGGCACCCCAACAGTAGGTCTCAGATACCACATTGAGCCTGAAACAGACTTCATGTGCAGAGCCACACAGGGAATGTTCAAGAAGAGGTCCTATAACCTTTGGGGCACTTGCCCAGAAAAGGATATAAAAATGGGTCACAGTGTACAAGAGGAGGGAGTATCTGAGGAGGACACCTTTGAAGGGTGCAGGGAAGAGGGGAGGTGCTACCTTTTCCTTCAATCCTAGGTCGGAGAGGGGTTTTCCATGGGACAACTCAGAAAACTTGATATTGTTCCTGCCAGTGGGAGCTGTGTGGGACTGGTGCTGGGTGCGTGTATGAGGCAGCTAAGCCACCTGGTAGGTGTGGCCACATAGGGATTGGCCTGAACTCCTACTGGGCAGGTCGAGGGGTGTGTGAGTGCTTCCAGCCTGACACATATAGGCTGTGTGTGCATAATCGCTCTCAGAAATAGGAGAAGAGCCATGCACATCTACTCTCCAGGGTGTCATATGACTTTGCCAGCTGATGTTTATAAAAGAGTTTAAAGTGCTATATAAGTACTGAAAGGCATTGTTCTTCCACAGGGCTTTCATGGACAAGATAAAAGATAGGAGTTCCCTCTCTGCCTTCCTGGGCCTTTCCCAGACCCTTCTCCTTTTGTCTGTCCCATCTGCAAACTATAAGGTATCTGCCCTGAGATCCCAAGATGGCCTTTCCCATTAAGCCCCATTATTATTTGTCTTCTGTGGAAAGAACTCACTTTAGGTCTGAATCCCCGGCAAGCTATGGGAGTGCCCAGTCAAGCCCAGCGCAGTGTAGCAATGATCTCATTATCTATCGGTGGTTTCATTTAAAGAAATGCTTCATTCACTGGAGGGACAGGGAGGTCTGGGTATGGGGTGTGATTTGCATTCATGATGGGTCTCTTAGTACCCGAAACAAGTGACTTGTGTTTCTATGTTGGCCTCTGCTTTTCCTTTTCCCACTTGGTAGCCCCCAATTCTGTATCCACAAGATCTCTAAAACCCAGTGCAAGTCGAACAATAGAGCCCACAATGCAAAAACTGTAACTCTGGATTCAGGGAGCTAAGCCAATATCCAAACCCTCCCTGACTTTTCACAGCACTTAGTGCTTGTGTCATGGGTTTGGCACTTGATTATATTCAATTTAGCACATAATTATATCCCTGCTCTCTCATGTTTTTCTTTCATTGCTTGCAAGTGCTCAGTTTATTTGTCCCAATAATACAGTAAGTCCCTGGACAGCAGAGACCACTTTTCACCCTTCAGCAGAGATCCACGTACTTAGCACAGTGTTAGGCCCAGAGCAGACATGCAATAAACACCCACCGAGCTGAGTGGAGTGGAATGAGCCACCCAATTCACCTTCCAACCTGCCATGAGGCTGACACGGAGAAAAGGCAGAACCAACTGAGCGTTTAGCTTGCTGCTGGCTCTTTTCCTCTGGAAAGTCATAAGCTTCTTCACTCGTCTTTTTCTGATGAGAAAGGCATGGTATTCCCGAGGCTTTAGCGTGGGCACATCCTGGGGGAGCGCCTTCTAATGGGAAGTGAGGGTCTGGGTGGGTAGCAACCGTGACTCATTGTCAAGTCTCCGAGGGAGCCGGGCGGCTATAATCTCATATGAGAAGTATTTCCACTCCATCCTGCTCCTTCCCACGCTCAACCTTCCTGGGCCACCTTGTTGCCATCAGCATCTCACTGCTAAGTGTGGTCATTGGACAGTCAATGTCGGCATCACGAGAGGGCGTGTTAGAAATGCAGGATGTTCAGCCGCATCTCAGGCTTAATGAATTAAGACCTTTTAAACAATGTCCCCAAGTGAGTCCTATGCACAGTGAAACTTGAGAAGCCCTCCTCTGAGGAGCACCTTCTCAGGCATCCTCCTGAAGGAGACAGTTTTTTTGAGCTAAAGCTGCAGAACAATCTAGAATAATCCAGACAGGTGTCCTGAGTATAAATGATGCTATCTTCCTCAGGAGGAGGAAAAGGAAGCAGCAACAGCACAAGTTATCTCCAACCCGCAGACAGGCACAGAGCTCAGAAGAAACGAAGCCACGCCAAATGGCGGACAGGATGCAAGATGTCAATTCTCTGCTCTGTCCTTCTGTCTATTGCCATGTGGGCTGTAGGACATCCTGCCCTGTGCTGGTCCAGCATGCTGGAATGAGCCTACAGGATGTCCAAGGCCTTGCCAGTCCTCCAGGCACAAACAGTGGTTGACTCCTGGGACAAAGGTATAGAAGCTACAATAACGAGCCTGTTTCCCATTATGAACTACGCACCTCGGGTTTGGTCCACGCAATTGCAGTCTGCAACTAGGCAATTTGTTCTTCCCTCCCCTCCACCCAGGCACATTCTGCACAGGTTTCAAGGCCCAACTCAAATTCTGCTTCCTCCATGGCATCTCCCTGATCCCTCCAAGCTACACCTGGAACGTCCCCCAATACGATGATGCTCAATAATTTCACAGAGATGTTTTTCTTTGACAGGCCGTGAATCTCTGGGATGAGGAGACTCATATCCCCCCACAGAGTTCCAGGTGATTGGGCTAAGAGAGGACCCTCAGTGTGACCGCCCCCTCGAGGTTCTGCACCTCGTCCATTCCCCTGAATATTACAGACACTTATAAATCATTCACTATATGAGTAAAGATCCTTAAACACTCAACTTGAACTGGCATGGCATCCAGCAAATCCTCTTTCAGAAAGGACCTGGAGTAGCGCATTAGCCTGGGGGCCCTCCTCTTGCTTCCGAAAGCCCAGCACTCTCCGTACCTACACCATTCCAGCATGGCTGTGGGCACAGTGGATTGTCTTCCCTCCAGAGGAACATCTGGGAGAGTGCAAGAGACATCCAAACTTCAGAATCACATAGAGTCCAGGTGACTGGGCTAAGAGAGGACCCTCAGTGTGATAATGGCAAGAGAGTTTTACCTGAAGGACCAGACCAAGCAATTCCATCTACTTTCTTGTGACCCTCGGAGAGTACTGAGCTATTCTATTACAATGAGAAAGGCAGGAAGAACTGGGAGAAAAATAAGATTAATAAAAATAATCACAGATTGAGATTATTCTATAAAGCAAATCATAGTTCTAACCTGTACTGGAAAAATAGCTGGACTTCAAAGTCACTTCAGCTGTAGTGCTATGACTAGAAGACAATTTGAGAAAATGACAAAAAGCACAGAATGACCTTTGTTCCTAGGAAAGTTATTATTGTTCAAAGAAATGATGCATATGTTATCAGAGCATCTTTTTACTAGATCAGTAGTTGTTCTTCCTACACCTATGCTCTTTCCCCTAAGGTGGACTAAGTTAGCAATACGTAGACCAGCTGGAAAAAATAAAATTACTGAATAACCTTAAATCCATAATCAACTGAAAATTGTAGGCAGGGGTAGGGAATGCCAACTGTGATTCTCCACCACCATTACTGGCATGAAGACGGTCCAGTCCCCTTCTCAGCACCACTGAAGTTCACAGTTCCAGGAAATACTGCTCACGTTATAGTCTCAAGAGTGGTATCCTACGGCGTGTGCAGGGCACAACCTGAATGTCACACGCAGCTGCCCTGAACGCTCTGTTTTAAATTCTCAATTATTCTTTCCAATGAGTATAGAAATGTACCTGAAAAATTTGTACCCTATGAGGAAGTTTGCAGCAGGTATTGAGTCTTGAAACAAAAAGTTAAACATTTTTCTTTTAAATAGGTCTAAATATAAATCTTACGGAATTAGACTTTCTTGATAGGGACCCTCAGGAGTTAGTACTTAATTCTCATCTCAAGAAGAATAGGATTTCACACATCCTGAAATAGCTGTGAATCTTTTCTTTAAAAAGAAAACAAACAACAGTTCCCTCTAATTAAAAGAAAATCCTAAAATGGAATTGCTAAAATTCCAGTGAATGACATATTCTTGCCTCTTATCTCTCTGTGCAAGAAAATGCTTTTTGATCACTAAGCCCCTAAAAGCATCCTCTGTTAAAAATAGAGGAGCCTTCTACCGAGCTCAATGTTTCAGGCTCTCAACAAGTATCTGGAGCTCTCACACTGCTTGCCAGCATCTTGCTGGGCACCAGGTCCTTAAAACTTATTCTCACTCCTCCACCCATTTCTCATTAAAAAGAGAAAACTCAAAACTTAGTTTATGCAAGTTTGGGATCCAAAAAATATTTAAGACAAATATTTGCTGATTTTTCACCAGCTTTCTATCCCTGGCCTAGGGAAGCTGCACCTGTCTTTGAGGTTGTAGAAATGAACCAGGGAGCTTGAAATAAAGGTAATCATTGTCATCTCAAAAAGCAGGAATAGGAAATCTACATCTCAAAAAGAAAGCGTTATAAGAAAGGTAATGAAAGATTTACCACTTTTCCTTTTCCCATTCAAAAGAAGTCAATGGTCATTCAGTGTTTAAATGAGAACAAAGACTCCAGGGGAAAAAGATAAAGGTAAATATTTGTAATAATGTGTCATTGCATTTTATATAGTGGGCCAGCAGTCTTTGAAGTCTGACAACTTTCATATCTACAGGTTCATTTGTTATTTCTTATTTGCTCTCATGAGGCAAGTCTCTCCTGGGCTGTCAGCCACCAAAGTGGCCAGCAAGTACAGGGACACTGAGGGGCATTCTGCCAACATGACCTCAGAAGTATTTACATACCACGATGGAGCCCATGATATAATTCAGTTTCTGCATTGCTATACTTTCTGCCAGTTAAGACTCCAATGTGTCCCTCAAGGATGTGGTAAATGTTGGTTTAAGATAAAAAAGCAAAGACAAATATTAGTGTGCCGCATGAAGGTATGACTTTCCATGAGAGCATTGTTGTTTTAGCACCGACTACTTGGATTGCACCACCAGAGATTCTGATCTCACTGGCTGGAGTGCGCAGCCTGGCCATCAGGGTTTCCAAACAGTCCGCACCTCCGGTGACTCCAATGCAGCTACGATTGAGGAGCCCCGCAGTGGTGAGTTGCCAGAATGTTTTGCATTCTATTTGGAACACAGTGAAAATTGACCTGATGAACTCGTGTGAGATGTTAAAAGCTGGAGCTGCAGGGAGAATAGGGAGGGAGGTCTAGGAAGATAAATAGCTGCGGAAGCAATGCTGCCACATGCCAAATTGAAATCTGGTGAACAAGACAAAACACACAAATAACAATAACAAAAGTTGAAGCTTGAAGCCCAGAAAAAATTGTTAGAGGAGACCAGAAGATGAGGGGCCTACTGAAGCTTAGCAGAAGTGCAGCAACAATCAGTGAGGTCTCCAAGCAAGTCTACTTCTGCCCCGTGCACCTGAAACAGCAGTGGGAAGTGGCTGGCACTCCTGCCCTCTCCACGGCCTCTGCGGGCCTGGGTGCTGTCCTTGGGGACCCCAGGCCTCTACTGGGATTTCCCTCTGCTGTGGGGATTTCCATGCTGGCTTGCAGGCCCATGGCAAGCAGCCCCGTTGCCAGAGCCTGGAGGAAGCTGAGCAGGGTGCCGTAGGCGATGGGATGACGTCTCAGAAGCCTCCCAGTAAACAACCTCAGCTTCCTGGCGCTCAGGAGCACATCTTTACCCTTCCGTCTCCTCAGGGTCAGGACCTGCAGGTGGCGCATAAGCTCCTTCCTCCACATGAGTAGGGAAGGCCGTGCTCCAGCCACGTGGCAGTGGGTTGAGACGCGATCGCCCTGCGTGTTAACCACCTCTCCTCACTTCTTATTGAAGGAAAGGGCTCTGCTTCCAGTTAAGGGAACTTAATGTCCCCGTAAAGGTTTGATAGAGTTGGAACCGAGGCGGAGGGGATGATAACTTCTCCATGTCCCTAGTGTCACATAGAAACAGGGGGGCAAGGAACAGGACACTTCCTGTTTAACGCTGTGAGTTAGGGTGGCGTCGATTATCATTCAGTGAAGTATCAAGGAAATATGTTGATATTGATAGGCTTCTAGGCGCTATTAATATAATCCTTCTCATA
>NW_012148618.1:10489240-10490351 GCF_000956105.1 Propithecus coquereli
GGAGTTTGAGGTTGCTGTGAGCTAGGCTGAAGCCACGGCACTCTAGCCCGGGCAACAGAGTGAGACTCTGTCTCAAAAAAATAAAATAAAATAAAAACTGCCTAAACTTCCAACATGTTCCCGATGCACAGAGCTACCAGCAGGAGGGGGGCTCGAGCACAACCTCTGACCAATCACTAAGCAAGGCAGACACAGGGGCAATCTGGAGGAAGCCAGGCTAATAAAATGAAAATAAGAACAATAGAAAGAAAAAAAGAGAGAAAGACAGAGAGAGAAATGAAATGAAATGAAAACTGCCTGACATCATGGGGGAAGACAGATTCTGCGAATTAAGTCAAGGCAATTTATGAAAACAAGAGCAACAGCAACATGACAACAACTTTTGGGAGGAAAATCCAAGTCCAGAGTTTTAATATATTTTCTAAAATGACTGGTTTTTAACAAAATATTATGAGACAGGCAAAGAAATAAGATGATATGATCCATATTCAGGAAAAATATTAGTCAATAGAATCTGTCTCTAAGCAGACCCTGGTGTTGGATTTAGAACAAGAAGAAAATGATCCAAAATGAAGCCAAAGAAAAAAATCACTGAAGAAAAAGGTGAGCAGAGCACTAGAGGCCTATGAGAAAATAGCAAGCAGTTGTCACACATGTGCTCAGAGTCTCAGAAGAGAAAGAATGTGACAGGAAAAATATCTGTAGGAATAATGGCCAAACATTGTAAGCATATAATAACACACTCTGAAAAACAAAGAGAAAGAGGATAGTTTAAAAACAGACAGATAAACAATATATAGAGGCAAAACAATAAAAATAATGGCTGATATTCAGGAAAAACAATATAATCCTTCTTCCAAAAAAAATCACAAAAGTTCTGTCAACCAAGAATTCTATACATCCAGTAAAATTCTATACATTCAGTAATAATATCCTTCAAAACAAAGATGAAATAAATACACTTTCCTATAAAGTAAAGCTGAGAGAATCCATGACCAGAAGGCCTACACTGTGAGAAATGCTAAACCAAGATTTTCATGTGGAAGTAAAATGATCTAGTCTGAAAATTGGTAATTTGATTCTACAGGAAGTTTTAAAAAATGCCTGAAAT
>NW_012148618.1:10490401-10491569 GCF_000956105.1 Propithecus coquereli
ATATAAAAGATAATTTTATATTTTCCTGTGAATTCTTTGTCACTGGAATTTAATTCTGACACAATAATTATGTATATTATTAAACATGTTTCATCAGTGAGTCATTTGGTTCAAAAACAACTCCATTCAGGCCGTTTCATCCTTACAGCTCCCCGAACCAACAGCCTGGCAGTTTGGTTAAAGGCTTACAAATTACAGGGGATACTGTTCCCAGTAGCTTCCTCCTGCTAGCATACCCTTTGTCTTTTTCTGTTTCTCCTTTTCTTTGTCAAAATACATCTGTCAGGGCAAGATTTCTGACCATGATAAAATAATGAAGTCAGTGAATCTCCCCAAAAAGCAAGTGAATCTCCCCAAAAAGCAACTATGAAATCGGATAAAGTTATCAAAAATCACCACTTTAGGGCTTTGGAAGCTAAGCAAAGATAAGAAAACAAACAAACAAACAAACTGAGAAGCATTATTCATTAAAAAACCTGATAAGCTTTGGGCCTCCAGGGCATTCTTGCCTGGGGCTCTCCCACTGTCCCTCCAGCCCCGGCAGCTTTAGTGGTTCTACCAGGGCAGGGCTGGCCATGAAAACCAGCAGCTTCACTGCTAGGGGGACTCACGTTCAGTGGGACTGCCAGTCGAAGGAACAAGGCTGGTTGGTAGGCAATAAACAGAGACCCCCGCACGTCTCACAGCCTGAGGATACAGTCGCAGTTGAGGTGAGGATCAGACTGGCAGGCTAGCCAGACACTTCACAGGGAGATCCCAGAAATGAGAGCACTAGAGAGGGCCCACATGGAACCCCAGGCTGACTGGGTGCTGCATACACAAGGGAGACCAGGAGGCCCAGCTGAAAGTACAACCCAGGGCAGACTGAAAACTGCCTAGGCTGGGCGTGGTGGCTCACGCCTATAATCCTAGCACTCTGGGAGGCCGAGTGGATTGCTCAAGGTCAGGAGTTCGAGACCAGCCTGAGCAAGAGCAAGACCCCCGTTTCTACTAAAAAATAGAAAGAAATGATCTGGACAACTAAATATATATATACAGAAAAAATTAACCGGGTATGGTGGTGCATGCCTGTACTCCCAGCTAATCGGGAGGCTGAGGCAGTAGGATCGCTTGAGCCCAGGAGTTTGAGGTTGCTGTGAGCTAGGCTGAAGCCACGGCACTCTAGCCC
>NW_012148618.1:10492530-10527153 GCF_000956105.1 Propithecus coquereli
AGAAATGCTAAACCAAGATTTTCATGTGGAAGTAAAATGATCTAGTCTGAAAATTGGTAATTTGATTCTACAGGAAGTTTTAAAAAATACCTGAAATGAAAAACCAGTGGATAAATATATAATACTATTTTTTTCTAATTCCTTTGAAAGATATATGCTTAAAGTCAAAATAAAAGACTTGTAATGTGGGGTTTGTAATCTGCGTAGTAGCAATTTATATGACAGCAATAGCAAAAGGAACAAGAAAGACAAGTGGCATTATACTGTTGTAAGCCTCTCACTTTATACATAAAGTGGTATTATATTAATGCAAGATCTACTGTAGTGAGGATAGATAAATAGGTAGATAGAGTCCCTAAAGTAACTACTAAAAAATAAAGCAAAAGGGTAAAATTAAAAAGCCAAGAGAGGATATCAAATAGAATACCACAAATACATATGTTTGAAAAATATGTATTCAGGCTATACAAAAAACTCCTATAATTAAGTTGTTTTTAAGAAGAACAAATAGCCCAATAAAAATGGGCAAAAAAGTTGGACAGACATTTTACAAAAGAAGATAAAAAATGCTCAACATCATTAGTCATCAGAGAAATACAAATTAAAGCCACAACGAGCTACCACTACTTACTCATTAGAGTGGCTAAAATTAAAAAGCCTAAAAATGTCAAATGTTACTTATGCTCTTGCAATTCCTCTTCACGGTATTCACACAAGAGAAATGAAAACATGTGCCCACCAGGAAACTTCTGCAAGAATGTTCATTGCAGCTTTATTCATAATAGCTCAAAACTAAAAGCAACATGATGTCCATCTACGGGAAAATGCATAAATAGTATTTATGCAATGGAAAATGACTCAACCAATGGGGAAAAGAAAGAATGAACTACTGATACGTGCAAGAAAATGGATGAATCTCAAAGATGATATGTTGAGGGCAGGGGCAGGGTGGGGAAGCCAGACACGAATGAGTCTATGCTGCATGATTCCATTTATGTGAATGTCAAAAACAGGCAAACAGGAAAATCAAACATGTCAGGATAAAATCAGAACAGAGGTTGACTTTCTGGGACAAGGGATCAACTGGGAAGAGGCATAAGGGAATTTTCTAGAGTGATGAAAGAGTGCTATGTAAATGTTCTATGACTTTATTAGAATATAAATTTACCAAAAGTTAAGATTTGTGCATTTTACTATAATTACATTGAGGTAGTATAATTATATACAGCTCAGTAAAAATAAAAGAAAACCCCATTATATTCCTTTTCTTTTTTTCTATTTCCTTGACTGTGACTTCCCTACAAAGCTACTGAAGAAGGGAAGGTATAGATTTGATACTTCAAGTTCTGCTCAGCTCCCAGCTCTGAACATTCTTTTCAGTTCTAGACCATGATCATCCCTTGACTCCTGCAATAAGAGGGTTTTCCAAGCATAAAAGAATGAGCAGATTTATGATCAATCACCATAAGCTAACATGTTGACAGGTTTCCTACAAAACAAAATAAACATATACACTCTGCTTATCTTCTTGCCCATTTGATAACCTTATTTTAGTATCTGATGCACTTGGAAGCCATGCATTTGAAACTCCCAAATGTCAAATCAACGAATTGACCATTTATTTGAGAAACAAGAATCACGTTTATGAGTAGCACCTATGGAGTTTGGAAGAGGTTTTGCCCACCAGTAGCCTCCTTTATTTACCTAAAATCTGTTCATAAACCTCTAGTCAGGTAGAGAACATGGGAGCATGAGGGCCTTATGGCGACTGAAAAAGATTTTTGAAACTGCAAGTATTCAAACAATGAAGAAATTTAGCAATTACCCAGAATAAGAAACTTAAAGCTCTGTGAAAGAATTGAGACAATCTTTGGTTACTGATGTGCTAAGGACTCCAAGTATCAGGACACATGGGACAAGAACATAGTCACATTAATGGTTAAGTGGCCACAATTCCTGCAGTTTTCAGAGCAAACTCAAAGCTCTATGTATGATATTGACAAAGACAAGTGCAGGAAATCTGAGTATGTGAGGAGAGCATCTACCTTCATCCTTCTGTTTCTAAAACCAATCTCCAGTCCAGGTATATTTCTCAGCAATAGTTTTTACAATATAATGCTAGAGAATTTCTGATACTTGGAAATAACATTTCAGCTTTATAACAAAAGAATTTTGAATGATTGAGGTGAAAGAAATTAAGCACAATGATTAAGAATATGGGCTAAAAGTCTGATATATCTAGGTTCAAATTCTAGCTCTTCCCTACAGCTGTGTGACCCTGTGCAAATTACTCTGCCTCTGTGTGTTGAATTCTCTGATTTGCGAAATGGGAATGGTTATAACAATTTCACAAGGATGTTGCAAACATTAAATTTGATGATATATGGTCAAGTATCTAGCATAGCTATCAGAGGATAATAATTCTCCAGTAAATGATAGCTATTATTACAGAATCCTTTTCCAATTCTCATAAACAAAAAGAAGAGTAATCTAGGGATACAATTTTATCAATTTCCAGTTTTTAACCCAAAGAATTTTCTAAAATGACTTTGCTGTTTTATATATATAGACAGTAGCCATATGTTTAGACGAGGACATCATTCCTAGTCCTTATGATAAAAGTATCCTTTTGTCTTTTATAATTACCATTCTGTAGACATTAATGAGAGAATGTTCCCCAACTCAGTAAAAACCCATTGGTCAAAATGTCCCCCATTTAAAGGAACTAGTAATGACAAGAGGGAGGCGACACATACTACTGGTGTGTATGGTGGGGCAGTTTCCATCTCACCACCATGGGTTGCTTAGAGATAAAGTTAGGTTCTTTTCATAGCAAGGGGAGTTCTAAGGATTCTTGATGAGGTTTTGTTTTATTCCCTGGATTATGGAAAATTCTGTGTCAGAGGTCCAGGGGCTTTTTTCTCCACCAAGTCCTGACATGCTTTCACTGTCTTGAAAGAATCTGTAGTAGATCAGGTTCCCCAGGCAACAGACCCCAAGGCTCTGAGATAGCCTACAGAAGCTTTTGGGATTGGGCAAGACAGAGGCTGGGTTGGGATGCATGCACACAGAGGTCCCAGCTACCCTACTGGGAGTTCTGGGGCTGGGATGGCCTTCTGGAGTTGTGATGTCTTGAAGCATATGGGCCAGCCATTGGGGCGGGCTTTCCCTGGGGAGGGAGCACCACCCTTGGCCAAGAGAGCACTCATGGCCAAGGGCACTTCTAGGAGGAGAATTGACTAAGAGCCATCGGCTGCCACACTTCCAGCAGGGGGAGGAATGAGTACCTTAGTCCTGAAGTGGGAGCCAAGTGGGTCACTCACCTCCATGCCACAGTTTCAGAGATGCTGAACCTCACTTTGAGACCAGCCAATGCTACATTGCCACAGCTGTGGACTGACATAAATACCAAAGTTAACCTAAAGAATCTTTTCTCTCTCTTCTTGTCACTGTTTTTAGCTTGTCTGGGAGATTTGAATTCCTACTTGGAAATAACATAAACTAAACCATATCCATAACTAAACTAAACCATATCCATCTTTTTCCATGGATCGTTAGTGCTATTTGGAGTGGATAAGAAGAGCAAACTCGTGTCTGGGGGAGAACGCATTTCCATATCCTGAGAGCATCCCACCCTGCTCTTTCTAGCCTGATTGTCGCCTGGTTTAGGAGAAGACTTCCTAAAGTGGAGAAACTGTGAGTTCAGAGTTTGGATTTTAAATTAAAGCTCTGTTTGTTGATACAGCTGAGAGTGATTTTGTGTGTGGTGGTGGCAGCGGGGGATTGAATTTACTGCCATCATGAGCAAAATATACTGGTTTCTGTTTCTGAACTGAAATTTAACAAATACATCTTTCCATATTACTGAAGCCGTGCGCTGATGTGTGGCCTGTGGAATGAAGCCTGCGAAGGTGGTTGACTGGATTCTTCGGCAGCGGCAGATGAGAACAGCCTGTCCAGCTCTGGTATGCAAGGGTGGTGCCCAGGCAGGGAGGCAGATGGTTGCTTTGTCCCAGAAAACAGCTGCTTTGGAATTTCTGTGGTTAGATATTTGGGGGAGAGCTGATAAAGTGGGGAAGATATAAAGGATAAAGTGAAGAAGAAAAGACAGGAGAAGAGGCTTACTTGAGAGAGAAAGAGAGACAAAGAATAGGGGAAAGAGTCGTATTTTTCCTCGTCTTTGGTCAGTAATAACTAGATAAATTTTAACTGAAATGAAGAAAGAAAGGGTGGCATGGAATAGTTCCTCCCTCGTCTTCACAGCCTGTGCCCCATGTGTAAGCTGAGCTTGATGGAGACAGATGATGATGGTGGTGATCGGAATCATCATCATAGAAGTGGAAGAGCAGGAGGAGAAGGGAGAGGTGTAGAAGAAAATTAATGTCCAAAACCACAATCAAAACAGGAAATATAGGAGGGTTGCCTCATGAGTCCATGAACTTGCCCCAAGATGTTCTCCATTGGAAAATTCTTAAAATTTGTAAATCTCTGCTGAAAATCTTTGAAGAAATGAAGATAAAGTTAAAGCATGAGGTTTAGTAGAAAAATCATGGTGCCTGCAGTGAGGATATCTGCTTCAAGTCACATCTTGGCTACTTAATAGCTGCTTGGTTTTGGTTCTGTCACTAATCTCCTCCAGCCTTAACCGTGAAATGGACCACAGAGAGTTGATATAAAACCCAACAAATAGATATGAATGACAGTGTTTTGTACTCCACAAAATGCTACACAAAAAGGAGATTTTGTCAAATACAATGCATTTTTGTGGTTAATCCTCTGAATTAAGATGTAAACAACACAACTCCTTCTTTGTTTTGACTTACCTTTGTTGCATACCACTAGAAGTGACATTTTAAATATTTTCTTTTTTTCTGGTTTTGCTTGGTTGTTTGTTTTTATTTCAGAATATTAAGGGGGTACAAATGCTTTGGTTACATATATTGCCTCTGCACCGCCTGAGTCAGAGCAACAAGTGTGTCCATCCCCCAGACAGTGTGCACTACACCATTAGGTGTGAATATAGCCATCCCCTCCTCCCTCCCATCTGCCTGACACCATAATATTACTTCCATATGTGCACGTAAGTGTTGATCAATTAGTACAAATTTAATGGTGAGTACATGTGGTGCTTGTTTTTTCATTCTTGTGATACTTCACATAAAAGAATGGGTTCCAGCTCCATCCAGAATAATGCAAGAGGTAGTTTACTCATTTTTATGGTTGAGTAGTACTCCATGGTATACATATACCACATTTTATTAATCCACTCATGTATTAATGGGCACTGGGTTGTTTCCACATCTTTGCAATTATGAATTTTGCTGCTACAAACATTCGAGCACAGATGTCTTTATTATAGAATGTCTTTTTTTCCTTTTGGTTAAATACCCAGTAGTGGGATTGCTGGATCAAATGGTAGTTCTACTTTTAGTTCTTTGATGTATCTTCATATTACTTTCCATAGAGGTTGTACTAATTTCCAGTTCCACCAGCAGTATATGAGTGTTCCTATCTCTCCACACCCATGCCAACATTTGTTGTTTTGGGACTTTTTGATAAAAGCCAATCTCTAAGTTAGTGAGAAAATTCTCAGGCACAGTACCTAGTGCTTCCCTTAGGCACTATAAAGTGATGGATTGTTAAACTTTAAATTTTATAAAAAGCAGGCATTTACTAAATTTCAGTTGTCCTTACATTTTATGTCAATAAAACTAAATCTCCTTTGGAAATCTCTACCAAAAATTAGTATTCATTTTTAAAAACATAAGCATCTTAATGTTCCTAATGATGACTATTGATAATACGAATTATCACCGACCTAGACAATTTTGAATTGCAAAAAAAAGATTAAATAGAGACAGTTTTTGTTATTGTGACAAATGTACTTGGTTTATTTCAACTCTTTCAGAACTGGTCATCAGTAGACATGGGAACTTTAGGTAACCCAAAGATTCCATTCCTTACTTCATGAGAAAGCTAGGATTTTATTGTAGCCACTGATCTCTAGTGAAGAAAGGAATCCAAAAAGGTAGACAGATGCACATTTTCATTTACTTTTCAGCTGGACTTTTCCCTTCTCAGACTCTGACTACCACCTGTAGTCACTTCTTTGCATTCACAAGTGTGTGGGCACACGTTGTCCATACCCCTCCATCTTGCTTCTTTGCTTACTCATTCAACATTTCTTCCACATCCAGAACGTACTACTCATGTTGACATGGCTAAGTGATTATCCTACAGAGCTTCTCAGTCCTTCTCCTCTTCCCTTGATTCATTTGATATTTTTAGAAGACTTTTAATGAGATTGTGCCTCCACAGAGATAACAGCCAGATGATGAATATACCAAAAAAAAAAAAAAAGAGCAAAACTCTAGCTTACAGGATACAGGTAAAACAAGAATGACGTCTGGGTACCATAAGGTAGATTTGCTCATTTGCTGGTAAAATATCTTCTGGTTTTTCTGCTAGAGAAGCACAGAGCAAGAGATGCTATTAAAACCCGACCATACTCCAGAGCAACTCTATCTTGTCTAGGTCTATGTCTAACCTGTGTTTTAAGTGAAATGTTAACAAATACTGAAGGTTTGGTATTCTCACTGCTGAAAATTCAGAGTAGTAATACGTCATGATCACTAACAATCACAAAAGGGTGCTTCCTTCCATATGGAATAGATTCTAAGAAATTTTATTTTTCATTTTCAAGCTCTATGAGTTATGCTAAGAATAAAAGAAAAAGAAAAAGAAACGTCCAAGATTCCAAGTAATCTGAAAACTCCATCTATATGCTAGGATAAAATCAGACCCAGGGCTCTGTTCATTTTTGGTCAAGGCCTATGTCTGGTGATGTCTGAAGACTCCAAAGTGTCATCCTGAGACAGAGATCTGTACCTGATTTTGCAGTTAAGAAGCTGACTTGATGCAGATCAGCATATTTTGCTGTTAGGTCAGGTCTGATGAGGGCACCCTTGGAGTTATCCCACTTACTAATGCCTCTGGGAGGGGAGCACTCTCAGCAGCAAGCCCTTCCACTCTTCCGTGCTGGTGCTTAAGCCGTTGCCTCCACTTGAGATCCTCCCCTCCTCCAATTTTCAACCTATTGAAAAATTTTGAATCTTACTCAAATACCACCTCCTCTCTACAGTTCTCCCTCATTCCCCACAATTAGAATGGATTGCTCCAGCCTCTATATTCTCTGTAACACATTTTCCCCTCTATTTTGTACCTATTTATCCGTTTTAATAATTGTTCATTTAACATCTATATTTGCTTTTCTCCAACAGAAATTCACAAAGCTTCTGAATGTTCCAAACAAATAGGACAGATGGAAGTAAGACTTGGTTTGAACCACATTATGTTGTCTCTGATATCTAAGTTACGTTTTGTTCAAGAAAATAAAAAAACTTCTGATCTAGCACCGCTCTTTTGATTTCACATCCAGAATTTCCCAGGGAAATACTTTTTCCATGTCTCCTGACCTTACTTTGTTTTCATGCCGTAATGGGGACATTGCAGAGACCAAAAATACAAAATACCTGTTTCCAAGAGTTTACCAACCCTGGAGAAATCACACAAGAATTTCTCTATACTCCTCAGAAAACCAAAGGCAAGACTCTAACTCTGAGGGACAGCAATTTAAGGACGCTTGTTTTGTCTAGTCCCCTGGCTCTGGCAGAGAAAACTGTCCTACACCCTGCATCTCCCACAGCGAATTCACTCTACAGTGTTGAGCAGACTCTTACCTCTAAATCAACTTGTAATGAAAATAGACTCCAATCCAACTAGCAGAAACAGCATGCAGAGGATAAATGCACTATGAAAAATACTTGAGTGATTTTTCATATTATGCACTTCAGAAAATACAGGGACATGTAAAACCTATAATGGTAAAAGAAGCGGACACCAACCTGCCACCACCTCCTCCTCTCCTCATGGCCCACAGTTTTTGTTTTTCCCCAGAACTTTTCTCAAATAGACAACTAACTGGTGAAGAATTAAATAAAGTTTTCCATGGAATTGATCTATGAGACTTGTTATTCTTAATCTGTGTGTTTGCTGGTCCTGTAAGTATCCTCTTAAGTGTCAAGGGTGAGTCTAGAATATAATATCAGGGAAGAAGACCAAATCCAAGATGTATAAATTCACCTGGACTTCCCTACAGACAAAATACATTATTTTTCTTATAATCATTTTGACAATATGGAAAGGAATACCACCAATTTTTATACAGTTTTACCTCAACTCTTAACCTTCAATGATCCTGTCCTCCAAGTAAAAGCAATCAGGTAGCTAATTTGGTAGTAGTTAGGTAATTTTCAGATTATTTCTAGGTAGAAAACCAGAAATTTATTTCCTAAACTGGCCCGGCCACTCACCCCAATTTTCTAGAATAACTAAAGAGAGAAAGGCAAGGAATGAGTCAATTCTTGGGACCAGGAAAAACCCTGATATCATGCACTGTTTAGAATTGCTCAAATACCAGTAACAGGTAGCCCTGGGCAAGGACCCGTGGAAAAGGCACAAGAGACATAGGCTCCTTTGTTACCTGCCGGCACAGGCTGTCTTCCAAACAGGACAAGGCATATAGCCAGGTAATGCCGGGTCTCCGTGCCCAGGTGCAACACTGCCTAGAAAAGGGTTCTTTAAGTATCCAGGGATCCTGGGGAGAGTTGTGTCACCACCCAAAGTCATTAGTATGCAGGGATGCAAACTATAAATAGAGTTCACAACTGGAGTAACTTCCTGTGGCTTGCCTGCCATTTCCTCTCTCCTCCGTGGGTGCAGGGATCTGTCAGGACACCCCTAGAGAGAAATGAGAATGCAGTAGTGCTCTTGATAGCTTCTTGTTCAGGAAGAAATCTGTTATCCTGTAAATTATGCTAATGTTACTTTTTCTGAAGGCTTAGAGAATACACGAAGAGCATGTTTCACCTTGTTACCTGTTTATCTTGTTAGAAGTATTTGCAATTATCAGAAGGATAAAAGTCCCCTCTCCTTTAAGAAGTCAAGTGGTAACTTAACAGTTGAGCCTTTCATCCAGGCAAATCATTCAGAATGAAATGACTTAGGGACAGTAAAGGACACACAGAGTTATGCTCTGTATATCCCTTTAGAGAGCCAGGGAGGGCGGAAATGAGGGGTCGCAAACACATAAGGCTTCGGATAGTGGAGGGACAGATTGAGGCAAGATATCTTTTTTTTTTTTTTATTAGAGACAGGGTCTCATCTGTCACCCAGGCTGAAATGCATCATAGCTCATAGTAACCTCGAACTGCTGGGCTCAAGCAATCCTCCTGCCTCAGCCTCCAGAGTAGCTGGGACTACAGGGGTACACCACCACACCCGGCTAATTGTTTTATCATTTTTGGTAGAGATGGGTTCTCACTATATTTCCCAGGCTGGTCTCAAACTCCTGGCCCCAAGTGATCCTCCCGCCTCAGTTCTCCCAAAATGTTAGGATTACAAGAGTAAGCCACTGCAACCAGCTGAAGAAATCTTACAATTATTTAGGAATGTATTTATATCTTCCAACAAGTAACAGGAGAAATTGATACCTATTTTCTAAATAGTAGTTTAATACATTATACAAATTATTTTTCCAGAAATTAGTTCAGAAAACACCCACAGTATATAATGTATATTTATGTATCTATGCATGTGTGTGTGTATACAAAACTAAAGCAGAGATCAACATAGATCAGTGAAGTAACAAATTACTTATTTCATTGTAAACATTTCATGCAACCTCTACACTCCCAAGCACCCTTTAAACACTAGTCTTATTGGATGAGTCCATGATTAATTGGGAGTAAGAATAACAAATAGATTTGCTATAGTCAAAAAATCATTGATAAATATAGAATATTTGGCATCTCTACCCTGTGGAGAATTGGAAATAACTGATATAACTTCAGAAAACGTCTGTAGAGCATAAAGTCACTTCACAAAAAGTGCATCTGAATAAGAAGACTAAATACTGAAAACATCTCAGGTTACCCAAGATTTGTTTAACATATTAAATGCAGTTGTGATTTCAATCAAAATGCCAGTGAGACATTTCTTTACTTTTTTATATTTGATTTGACAAAATTATTCTAAATTTACCTGGGAGAATGAACTATGAAAGTATCCAAGAAAAAAGTTTTAAATAATAAGATACAGATAAAAATAATAGCAAGCAGAGGGAATTCATTCAAGTCATCAAGCCATATTATAAGATAATAACAATTAAAATAGTGTGGTGAAAGTCTAGGAATAAACATATCAGTAGAACAAAATATAAAGTTCAGAAGCAAATGCAAGTTCTTATAAAATACGGTTTTTGAAAGGGTTTCATTCAAATCATTAGAGGAATAATGGATTGTTTAGGTGCTAGGCTAGATATAAGGGAGAATGTTAACTTCTTCCCTCATAATAGGCACCAAATTAAATTCCAGACATACTCAAGAACTAACTACAAACGATAGCATCATTTTTTAAGTCTGGTAGAAACTATTAAGAACATTTTTTTGATCTTGAGTAAGGAAGTTCTGTCTGAGCAAATATTTAAGAGCAAAATCAATAAAAGACAATATTGATAGATTTGACTCCCTAACAAGCAAAATTTCTGAACGTCAAAAATGCCATCAATAAAATGTAAAAATAGAAAATTTATACAGTTACGCAAAAAGAGTAATGAGAAAGAAATTCATCACAGTAAAAGGATTATGGTCTTTAATTACAGAGCACTTAGAAATCAGCAACAAAAACAACAGAAATAAAGACCCTAAAAATACGCTCACTATATTAAACAGACAATTCACAAATATAGAAATGACTGAATAACAAATGAATTATTAATATTATTCTTCCTAATAATAGACACAACTTTAAACATCCCATACCATGTTTTGCTTACCAAACTGGCAATGACTGAAACAAAGTGTTCTGGTTGGGATGTGAGGAAATTGGGGCTTTAATTTGCTCCTGATAAAAAGTGAAAATGTTTCCTACTTTCTGGGAGGTTAGAATGTGTATCCAAAGCCTTAAAAATGTGCACACTCTTAACCATAAACTCCTTCAATAAAATTAATCAGATATATTTTCTAAGATTTATGTATGTGGATATTAACTACATGTTATTTCTATTTCAAAAATGCAAAACTATAAGACTTAAATAAATGTATAAAGCCACTTAAAATGATGCCATAGAATAATAGTGATGTGGGAAAAATGTTCATAACATACGGCTAAATGAACGAAAAGGTATTTTTTAAAAAAATAATGTAGTCTTGTTTTGTAAAAGCACACACATAGACACACACACACAGACACACGCACACACTCATAACTAACTAGACAGATATACCCTAGAATGCTACCAGTAGTTATCTTCAAATGGTGGAATTACAAGTAATTTTTATTCTCTTCCTTAGGCTTTTATGTGTTTATAAAAGCCAAATAGTTTTGTGTAGATTTAAAATGACTCAATTTTTTAATTGAAGAAAATGTTATTAAAATAATAAACACAAAAAATAAGATCACTAAAAGAGAATAAAGTATTTTACATATGTCTCTAAAGGGGCATTTCTCTGCAAGGATAAGAAATATTCTTACAGTTCTTTAACCACATCCTCCTTAAGTTCAAGCACCAAGACACAGTCGGTTGGAAATACTTGCTGGCGATCTTCGATTTTAATTTAGTTCCTGGAAATCTGCACTTTAACAGCTGGGAAAGTGGACAACTGTATATTAGTGGATTCACTTTGTCTTGTGAACCTATGCCTAAATTGCTCATATTTAGCTTTTGGAAAGTTGCTGGTATGAGCAGAGGGAGGTTTAGAATTTAACAATGTCAACAGTTTTTTTTTTTTAAAAATCTCTAGTTTATCTTCCCCCAAGGAGATGAGAAATAAAAAGTAAACCTTGGCAGCCCCAAGGCATTTTCTATAACTAGACATATATAACTCTCCTGGAATGAAATGGATATTTAATCAATTTTCCTTCCCTGCGCCTTTAGTGTGCTAATGCAACCCTTCGAGCATTTCTAGGGCTGTTGTTAACAATGGCACCACCTTAGATAAACTTCCAGTGGCCTACTGGGTGGTGAAGGAGAGGAGCTCAGCTCAGCTTGCAACTGCTCATTTACTTAGGGGGAATCCGGAAATACCCCTGGGGATCACTGAGTTCTTTGAGAGCCATGTGACCTGGAAGGCCTCTCAACTTCCCCACACCTCAATTTCTCATCTGAAAAATAGGGATAATAATGCCAACCTTATGAAATTATGACGAGGAGTAGATTTTACAAAAAAAGATACAAAATGGCTTTCAGGTGGGGAAAGCTATCCAAAGGTCCTACCATTTCAATAATGTTACTCTAACAATGTCACTGGTTTTAGCAGAGTGCTATTTCATAGTTACTGCACACTCCATGGGTCAGTGAATGGGATGGCTTTTCTGCCTAATGTTCAAAACCACAGGATGGTGTTAACAAAGGGCACAGGACAAGAATCCTTCTTACCAAGACCAAAACCTGATGTGAATCAAGGAGGAGGGTGATCCATGCCTCTGCTCTCTCCAAGTCCTTTCAGGACTGGCTTTTAAGAAAGAATTAAGCACCATCATTTTAAAAATCTACTTTTTTAGAGTAATCACTGATGGCAGAAAAAGTTCAAGTCACCTACTTTATTTAACCATGTACCACAAGCAAATGTTGGATTTCTCCTTCAGTGATTTTCCTGACAACTCTTTCTTCTCTCACGCTTGCCCTGCAGGTGTGGGTAACACCTGAGACTCTGCCCTCCCTCTCTCTTCTCCATGTTCCCTTCAATATTAACTTGCTCCACCCTTTATATTTCTGCAGAGTAAACTGAAGGCCCAGATAAAATGAGGCCATCACTAGCTTTTAAACTAAGATGATCACCTCCCCCGAAAAGAAAATCAGCTATCAGTGGGAGGGATATACTCCTAGAGAGAGATTTGGGGGAGTTTTCTGGGTTGGGACTGCACCAATTGGCTGAATGGGGCTGGGTGGCTTCAAGGTGTCCTTATCACTTCAGGAGGGTTTTGGCAAATGCCTGATCAGTGAATCTAAAAACACCAAATCTTTAGGATTATAATTTCCTGCTGTTTATGTGAACCAAGGGGAAATTTTCTGAGAGCATGCCCATAGTAGTTCCAAATGGCTAGCACCAAAAAATACAGCATTTTTACCTCACGTGTATTCTTTTACTAACATTTTTCATAAGAAATGAGAAGAATCAAAATTCATCCATCTGTATTCTTTCAAAAGAATTTAAATCCAGCAATATTTATTAAACATTTATCATGAACATAACTTTGGCCTAATCAATACTGGGAGCATACAAAGAATAGGGCTGAAAACATGGGCTTTGGTGCCATATTGGAATGTTGGTTTTATCACTTATTAGCTGTACTGGTTTCTTAGGGCACTATAACAAATTATCACAACCTAGGCAGCTTGAAAACAACACAAATTATTTTCTCACAGGTCTGGAGGCCAGAAGATGGAAGTCAAGGCGTTGGAAATGTTGGTTGCTTCTGGAGGCTCTAAAGAAAGATTTATTCCATGTCACTCTCCAAACTTTGGGTGGTGGCCAGCAATCTTCAGCATTCCTTGTCTTGTAGATGCATCACTCTAATCTCTGCCTCCATCTTCACAAGATCTTCTCTGTGTGTGTCTTGAATCCACCTGCCTTTTCTTTCCTAAGGAGACCAGTCATTGGATTTAGGGCCCACCCTGAATCCAAGATTATCTCATCTCCAGATCTTTAACTTAGTTACATCTACAAAGATCCTACTTCCAAATAAGGTCACATTCATAAGTACCAGACATCTTTTGGGGATCTATTCAACCTACTACACCAGCTGTGTGACTTTGGGCAAGTTATATAAACTTTAAGCCTCAATTGCTTTGTCTATAAGTTGGTAATAATAATAATAACACTGTAGAACCATAATCAAAATTAAATTTGATAATATATATAAAGTTCCTAGTATATTGCTTGGCTTATAGTGAAAACTCAATAATCATTAGCTACCAATATTACTAGTATTGTCATTATTTCATTATTAACCATCCTACAGGATTCAGAAATAACAAAACACAAAGCCTGCTCCCAACAGTCTTCTAATACAAGAAAGGATAGATGCACATTGACAGCAGATCTGGATTTAACTTCTGTAACAAAGTCCTTCATATCATGAAACACATGATTGCCAAGGCACCTTAGTTTACGGGGAATGGGCTACAAGTTGATTCCTGAGGTGCTGATATAAACACTGGCTTCTTTTCCTCTTCAAAATCATCACGCTCTTGTATTCCTGGCTTCTAGATGTTCCCAAGGAAATAGCCAGTTAAAAAAAAAAAAGCTGTTGTTCTGGCATTTCTGAGCAGATGCCCATTCTGGTTTTCCATGCTGACAAATGAAGCATCATTTAAAATCGCTGGCTAGAAGGGCCACCTGTGTGAGACTTCACACAGCAGCAGCAAGCAACAACTTTCCACTAACCTTCCCCACTCACTCTGGTTTCTTATGGCTCTTCTATACTTCATCACTTTAGAACACATGAAGGCAAAAACTAAAGACTGTGAGTGACTCATTCTTCTCATAGTGTTGGCCAGCATTGTCACAAATGAGTATGAATTTCAAAGGAATCAAATACCAAGGGAGATGGGGTATTAATGAATAGAATATCCACCAGAATAATGTGTTAGGCCATCTAAAGAAAAAAAAACACACAAATGAGAAGAACTGAGTACAGTAAATATTCTCACAATGCCATGTTTCTTAGTCATGGAAAAAAAAATCTGTAACTATTCTCGGTTGAAATTCCTTCTTAGTCCTATATTTGCTCATTCGTCTGTGGGATACGAATACCTAACAGAAAAGTAGAGGCTTCACCCAAATCATGTAACAAGACAAACATCCCCAAACAACTGGCTGTTTATAGAGCACCAACCTTTCATTCTATTTACTAAGTAGTTTTCATATAGTCAAAATAGTCAAACAGATTTGTATATAGATATGAACTTTTATGTATATATGTAATTAATTTTATTCCAAATCATTGAAACAATTTAAATGAACCTTAGTAAAAAAAGTAATAACACAAGATTAACAAAATAAGAAGTTTGAACTGGGTGGGGAGGATTTTTTTTTTAATTTTTAAACAGGAAGAACAGATGTGTAAAGAGACTGCTGAGTCTGTGAGTTTTGGAAAATTTTAAAGTGAAAGAAATATTAGGAGGTTTTTGACTTAGAAATAAAAAGAAAGATTTTAATCCCTAAGATCCAAGGATGCAAAGACAAGAGAAAACATAAGCCGTTTGCATTGTTTGAATTTAGCTATATTTTTTTTTTCCGAAATGCGTTCTATTTGTAGCTGATATAATGAGTGGGCCTGTTGGTGTGGCAGTTACATGATCCTATGCAAAATGCACATGGCAGAAGAAACCATTCCCCATATGTCCCGACTTGGATCACTCCTGTGCTCTCTGCAGAAAAGGACCATTTCATCCAACTCTGTGGTCAGTGGCAAAACTATTTGTTGAACTGTCCCAAAGCACAGAGCCTGGCTTATTGATGAACTGACAACACAAGGGATCAAACAAATGGTTTTGTGTTTTTCCCAGGGAAAAGAAAATTAATATGGAGTTCACATGGACCCATTATGGAAACTGAAGTTGAAGATGTTACCATGAATACTCACAGAATAAGTAATTCCAGCCCTGGAGTGGTGGAATCATGAAATACAAGGGGAAATGGTATTGTGGGATCCAAACACAGAGCCCAAATGGACTTGTCACAGCTGATTTGTATGAGGCCAGAGCTTTGCCCAGGTAGTAAGTAGAAACAAACCTTGGCCATATGTTCCCTTTTTGAAAGTCACTGCAGCTCTGCAGCAATGCTTATCTAACACTAAATCTTCTTCTAGAAAATAAGGTGGGAAATTGACTTCAAATTAAATGCTAAATGCACAAGCAAAACCAACGAAAGCTTCCTCCAGCAATGCAAACATTCCCAACACTAAGCCATCTGACATACTTTTTCAAGGTGTTGGCCTTTTAGAAAGTCTGGGGAATGTTATTAATATTATGAGAATCAAAGTGAGAAACATATCCACTGTTTTACCAAACTTAGAAGCTCTTCCCAGAATCTTTAAGGAGCAGAAAGGAAGATATGGCGGTGGAAGGTAAGATGAAGCGATTCTACTCTCCTGGGTTTGGGGTCTGTGACAAGCGCTGAACATCACAGTTAATGAAGGCACAGACCTTTTTCTCTGCCTTATTACACTCAAGCTCCTCACCAGGTTTTGAGTTTGGAGTACAAGTGTTGTCACACCCTCCCTGAAACGTTGTCAGTGAGAGGACTCCATGCCTCCATCTGGAATGTCAGAAGGTCACAGGCTTGCCACCGATCCCTGTGCCATCCTGAGAATTACAACATCTTAGCAGCTACAAAGTCTAGGCCACTTGCGTACCAGTGCATTTCTCATACCCAGTCTCACCAGAGGGACCCATTTAACCTTTCCTTCGTTGCCTCCGACAAGAGTAGAGTTACAGACAAGTATTTCTTCAGGGGCCCTTGAAAATTAAGGAAAAAAAAACAATTAAAAGTGAAGCGAAATTGAGGATATCCTTAGAAAGGGTGAAGGGCAAGAAATGCATCACTAACAGGGATTTAAACCTTTCTGGGGATCAATGAATCTCCAAATAAAATCTAAATCCAGACTACTTGACAATTTCACTTTTAAAATGTGATGATAGTTTATATCTTCATTCACACAGAGCACATGCCTTTCAGTTCCAAGGACTTTTTAAAAGAGAAGAGTGACACAAAATGCAGCTTTAGATCTGCGCTTTGAACATCCAAACCCAGGAGATGCCAGGGTCTGGTGCTCCATATTTCTTCCTTTGATCTAACTCTTCCAGACATGATCCATGTACTGGCAAATTTCCCTAGTGTCCCTGGTAAGCTTCAAAGTAAACCACTGATTGGCCCAGTATTTCTGCATTGGCTTTTCCCATTGTTTTTACGTATGAAAAAGAAAAAGAAAAACAAAACTCACTGCATATTTAACATGTGGTTTCCATATTGTCTCTTAATTATTCGGCTTAAAAGTGAATCAAAGGGGAATAAAGAGTTAAAGTGCTTGGGATTGGGGTGAGAACTTCAGATTCCTGTAAGCCAACATTTATGTGTAGGGTACTTAATACAATTCTGGAACATCTGCAGGGCAGCTGTCTTATGTAGACCAGGTTCACAATAACGTGTCGCCACAGAATGAGAAACAGATATGTGGGATGGGGGGGAGTGTGGTGTAATTTGTAGGAAATCTAATTGATGTAGTTTAAATTGAAAACAATAACATAATTCAAACCTATTTAAAACAATATGATTATGAATACTCACCAGGGATATACTGAGTAATTACTGAATTAATGAGTCAGGAAGGTAGTTTTACTCCATATATATGGAGAGAGAGTAAATACACACACACACACACACACACACACACACATATAAAATTAGAAACTCAGTCAATTTTCTTTATGGCAGAACAAAAACAACTGTATAATTCAGATATCCAACTAAGTTGGAAAAGCCTAGCTTAATTGAAGGGTGAGCCTTCATGCATATCTGCTCAGGGTCATGTGGGGCATCTCAGCCCCTGCCCCTTTGTCCTCTGCCTCAGTCTTGCCCTCTCTGTGGGCAGAGGCTCACCCTCAACACCTCTGAAGCCTTTGTCCTGAGGTTCCAGCCGGAAGCCATAGAACTCTACTGCTTCTCCTGATTCTGTCCCCTCCTGCTCATCACCCAGCAGAGACAGTGCCCCAACTATGCCCACTCTCTGCTTCCTTCAACTGTGTTCTGTGAACATTTTCTATGATACGTTAATTCTTATTCTATGAGAAGAGAACCTCATGGTCTCATAAATGTGAGTGATACCAAGTTAAACAGGATTTTTTTTTCTCAAAGCCTTTAATTTGCCAGTGTATATTATGGATTCAGGAAAGGGTAAAGCAGGTCTTATGGGGTCTTCTATGGGATTCGGACATTTTTAAAACTCAGAAAATAGAATTGTGCTTATTTTTTTCCTACCACTAAAAATATTCCAAAGGTTTGAGTCAGCTCTCTATAGTAAATAGGTCAGTGTATTTTAGTCACCTGCAAAGCATCCTTCATCTTCTATTATATTAAGACTTGCAGAACATGAGGAAAAAATAAGAAAAAAATATGCACTCACTTTTGAGGAATCTGATATATTAATGCCCAAGTTATTTCTACAAATTTGCAATTTATTTCTGTTTTGTTCATGCTGATTCTTTTTGGAATTATTATTTTTCTTTTATTCTTTTTAAAATTGAACTGCTATCATTTGCTGTGATTAAAAAGTAAGAAAAAAGTCTTTCGAAGGCTGCCATTATCAGCTGTGTCAAGAATGGCAGGGTATAGCTAAGCAATGTCACCAAAATGAAAAGGAAAGATTCAAATCTCTACTAAATACCTAGACTATGAGTCAATCGGGAATTGAGCGCCTTGAGTTTAACCAGGCAGGGGTGGAAATGACTAAAATAAAGGACTGCCAGGCTACTGATAGTAAATTCAGCTGGAAATGAAATCAAACTCTTAAATTTAAGGTTTTAAAATTTGTTTTGGTGTGTATGTGTGGGGTACGTATGTGTGTGGATGGGCGGGTATGTTATCGTGTAGAGGGCATAGGTTTGGAGGTAAGGTTTTCAGTGGATGAAGAAACAAACAAGCTAGAAAAATCCAGTAAAATAAATGGAGAGTGGAGAATGTATTCAGGTGGAAAAATACAAAATTAACTTTAAAAACAACCTAAGGGATCCAAAGGTCTGTAAAAGAAATATTCTATGATTGGAGAACATATCTAAGACACACATAACTTTATCACTTTGCAGATTGTACAATATTTCTTATGAATCCCAATAAATGTACCCAATGGTAGCATTTTAAGCTACACAGAAAATACCAAAGCCCAGACATATTTCAATGCCAGTCCCTGGGTAGGCTGGCCCTAAGGCAAAATATTCTGGACACCTGGTTGGCTGGCAGACTTTCCTGGATGGCAGCATTTGGGGACCAAACAGGCATTTATTTCAGCCTCTCTGATGCTTTCATATGGTAAAGAAGCAATCAAAGAATACTGGCTTTATTTTTTGAAGCATTGGTTTTGATCCATCTAAAAGGAAATGGGTGGGGGGAGGATGGAAGGAGGGAAGGGGATAATGTGTTTCACAGCTTCAAATCAAACACTCTTGGAAAAATGTCCAGAAAGCAATTCAGAGTGAAAATATTTGCTTTCTGGCTAAATAGCCAGTAGCTTTTTATTGCAAAATGGAAATAAACAGCACTGCTCATTTATACCAAAAAAGGGCAATCTACAAATAACCCAAATCCCAAAATAAAGGTATTGCCCAACAGACTAGGACATGATTCACGAAGGTCCTGACTTCATAGTTTCATTAATGGTTACAGCACATAGATTAGAGTGGGCTAGGGTTGTGACTAGTAGTAAAATGTCTCAAATATTCCTGAATCCACACCCCAGAAGGGTATGGGCCACAGCCAATGTGATTCTTGCCCTTTACTCTACTTACTGAACAGACGCCCCTTCTCCCTTATGGCAGTTCCTTGCAAAGCTGAAAATCCATGTCCAGACTATATACAGTGGCAAAAGTCACAGTCACGCTGAAATTAAATGAAAGATGTCTCTATGAAAATGTTTGATTTAATGGGCAATAGTTTACAAAAGAAAGTGAAAATAAATACAAAGCCAATTATGTTTACAATGAGGAGTTGGCCAAGAGAAAGGTAGGAATAATAATAGTATCCATTCATTCATTCATTCAATAATATATTAAATTCCTACTGGACTGGGAACTGCAGATACAGGAAGGAATAAAAAAATGATCACCTGGTGAGGAAGTCAGGAGTCACCAGATAAATCACTCACGATGCTCATGTGTAAACTGTGATGTCTTATATCCACAAATACTTTAAAGGTTTCAGAGAGTTTTCAGCTTCGTTATCTCACTTGATCCTAATATTAATAACACTCTCTAGATACAGATCAGGCAGACAGTATATGAGAATACAAAGTCAGAAAGGTTGAATTTCTTTCAATGTTCTGTTAAGAGGGATGAGAATTCGGGTTTGATCTCTGGTCTCTTGTGCCACTCTGTATCTCTCTAGAATACTGAAAATAAGTTAGGAAGAAGTCTTTCATGTTTAATCACTCCAAAAATAGCTCTCTAGATCCCATACGCTGTAAGTTCTCTCTTGCCCTTAAAGTTAAGCTTTAATGAATGGAATGATCCCAGACTATCTTAACTACATATTAGACAAAAGACGTCCTCAGAGCAAACCTATCACTATGTGGAATTTGAAAGTCCAAATTGGAATGTTGCCCATTAATTCATCCACTGAAATCATATTTAGTGAGAATCTACTATGTTCCAGGTACTCTTCCAGGCACAGGGCTACCAGGGTGATAAAGACAGTCAAGCTCTCTACTTTCATGAGGAGGAAACAATAGTCAAAGAAAAAATATACAAAATAATTACAGTTAGTGTGAGTGCTTTGAAAAACAATAAAAAGACGTGATACGATAAAGAGTGGGGGAATAGGACTTTAAATCAGGTGGTCAGGGAAGGCCTCTTTGAGTGACATTTGAGCTAGACATGAGCTAAGTGCTTTAGCCAGAAACAGCAACAAGGACCGAGGCTTAGGATGGGAATGAGCCCACAAGCACACCTAGAGCATGGTGAATAGAGGGTAGCCCTGGTCCAAAAGGAGATTAGAATCCAGTTATAGTAAAAAAAAAAAAAAAAAAGAAAGACAAATGGGAGCTTTGTCCTAAATGCAATGAGATTTTAGTTAAGGAAGTGAAGTTATCTGATTTCAGCAAGTGGATCAAAAAAGGGATCCCAGAACTCCCAAATACAGGAACAGATGCTCTTTAGGAGGCAGTTGGCATATTATTTGCCTAATGAATGAAAATGCATTTAAACAACTTGCAGAAGCAAGGTGGGACATCCACAGGTGCCACTCTGAATGCAGAGCCTTGCTCTTTACTCGTGGATCCTGGAGGTTTCCAATGCAGTCCTGGTACAAAAGATTCTAGGCAACTATGAAGGGTGAGTCCAGGGGTGGCCAATCCCAGGCTCAGTCTGGCATTTATCACAGCCACGGCTACAGAGGCAAGTTTATGAAGCTGGCTTAACACACAGCAGGAGCATCTATGCATTGTTGCTGAAATTGCTTCTTCCATGCTCTCTCCCGGGAAACAGATTCAGTGACCCAATCTTTTCCTCTATTTCTAATTTCCGCCATCAGTGGCCGGTGATTATCTAAATGGGGTTGCTCAAGTATATCTTCCGTGCATTGAGGATGAAATAGCAGGCATAAAGCATTTTTTAAGCATGAACTACCTTCTGTATAATAATCAACTATCTCATTTATTCAGCCCATCATCTGTTACCCTTAAGCAGTTCCATATGCATGGGTTCATATTCGAGATACAAGACTGTTCAGCCGTAGCACCCATTTGGTAACAGCAGGCACATGTTTTAAGCATGCTTAATGTTATTGCTCTATAATGTCTTGCCACAGAGCATTCCTTCCTAAGAGTACAATGCTCTTTGTGAATACCACCTCATTAATTCTGGGAGAGGCAGCAGCAATCACTCTCCCCACATTTTACCCGTAAGGAAACAGAACCACTGAGAGATTCAGAGTGAGCCAAGATGATGTGCAACTATAATACTTAATGGCAGGATCACGGACAAATTTCTCATTCCACTTGAGCAGAAGACTTTACATCCTGCCCCACCCACATTAGACTGATACATCAAGCACTGACATAAGCTACCTAACATCAATCCTTGAACTTTGTATCCTGGAGCCTTTTCAAATCTCCAGAATTTGTTTGGGTCACTGCCATTCCAGAAGCCACTCATGGTACCTTCTTTATCAGGCAGGTTTCATTCTTCGAGGTTTGAGCTCTAGTTCCAGCCACATTCACAAACAATAGACACAGTCATGCAGACTCTGAATTCAAGGCTGTGGACTCTTTTCAGCATTTTTGTGGTTGTCTTGGACGTTCACAGGGCTCTGAATAGACCAGCACTTTGACTTAGCATCAGTCTCTACTTCTAAACTATTCAAAACATCTCTATAAAACTTAGAAATAGCTCATGACTTGGGTTGTTTTAATTAACCTTCAGTTTTTAATAAATTCTGTTTGTTAGCATTTTGCAATTCTAGGATTCTGTTACCTTATGTCTCAAAGTGAAATTAAGTTTTAAGGGATTCTTTTCAGGCTTGAATACCCTAAAAGTTACCGTTGATGTCAAGTGTGTCGATTTTTTAGTGACTTTTTTCAGGTTTTGATGAAGCTCATGATGACAGCTGTCTTTTGTGGCTTGTGGAAAAGCAAATGAAATGCCAAAAGAAGACATCTGATCTGAACTTATTTAGTGGGTAAATGCGAATTTGATATTTGTGAGAAGCAAGCCATGTTCGTGCATAGTCCAGTTATCGTTTTCTCCAGCAATTATGTATCATCACCTCATCTCTAACATTGCTGTGGACTTTTTTAGTAAGAAAAATAAATAATTAGAAACCTCTATCAGACAAAAGCAAAGCACAACGATGGGTCAGCCAAATCAGTTTCCCTCTTGTGGTTCTCTTATCCTCAAGTAATTAATATCCATGGCATTTCTCAGTCTACCTAAACATCTGGGTCAGAACAGACAAAAATATTCATTTTTTTTTATCTTAGAAGCCCTATGCACATTATTCTAAAGCCATAGACACATTCTCATTTTTTAAAAAAATTTTTAATTGAAAAATTAAAAATTGTATATATTTATGGTATACAGCAAAATGTGTATGCATTGTGGTATGGCTAACTCAACCTAATTAACATATACATTATCTCACGTGCTTATCATTTTTTTATGCTTATTATCTCACATGCTTATCATTTCATCCATACTTTAATTCTACTCTATTAGAAATTTTCAAGTATATGTTGTACAATAGATCTCCTGAAGTTACCCCTCTTGTCTAACTGAAATTTACCAATATCTTCCCTTTCTCCCATCCCCAGGCCCTGGTAATCACCATTCTACTCTGTGCTTCTACAAGTTCAACTATTTTAGATTTCACATGTAAGTGAGATCGTGTGGTATTCATCTTTCTGGGCCTGGCTTATTTCACTTAACATGGTGTTCTCCAGGTTCATCCACATTGTCACAAATGACAGGATGTCATTCTTTTTTCCAGGCTGAATAATATTCTACTGTGTGTGTGTGTGTCATGTTTTCTTTATCTGTTCATTCATGGATGGAAACCTAGGTTGTTTCCCTATCTTGGCTATTGTGGACATGCTGCAATAAACATAGGAGTGCAGTTCTCTCTCTGACATGCTAATTTCATTTCCTTTGCATATATGCTCTGCTGGATCATATGGTAGTTCTGGTTTTAATTTTTTGTGGACCCTTATACTATTTTCTATTATGGCCAGTTTTCTATTATGACCAGTTTAGGAACTATGTTCTTGATCGAGATACATTAATTCTTCTGAAATGATGTCCTTTTACTCTGTCTTCAGGGAAGAATTCAGCTCTGTAAGTTTTAAAACATTCCTGGAAAGAATAATCTCAATTTTAAATTCTGAATACATGGAGTTCGAGAGGGTAACAAGTCCAACAACAATAAAGAAACTAATATCCATTAAGCACTCACTTTATGCCTAACACTGTTGTGTATGGTTTGCATGTTATCTCCATTAATCCCCATCATTATGAGGACATGCTAGTACGACCCCCATTTTATAGATGAAGAAATTAAGGCTCGGAGAATGGTTAAGTCATTTACCCAAAGTTGCCCAGCAAGTGATGGAGCCAAGATGAACACGGGCAATCTGATTCCATGGGCCACATGCTCCCTGGCCCAGATGCCTTATATTCCACACACCGAATGAAGCAGGGCTGCAAGGTGACCCTGGACAGCTAAGCTCGCCATGGCAACGGTGATCAGTATCCTTCATTTAAATGTATATGAACACCACAATGGGACAAATGTACATTATATTAAAGATGTGTCCATTAGGATGCAATAATTGGCCTTTTTAGCATTTTCATTACCACATATCACACATTATATAACGATTACTAAGCTAATCCCACCAAAGCCTATTAATGCCAGAAATACTTCAAGTTTCATCACTCAACTGTCTCCGAGGGTATTTTCTCACTTGTTATGGGGCTGCATTTTATATCTGCAATTATGGGGAAAGAATACCATGAAAACTGTCTTTAAATCTCTTTTTAACACAACTGAACAAAACATCAACTTAATTGAGATCTCCAGGACATTGATTGAGAGCTATTTTCCATGTGTTTTAGGCTTCGAAGAATCATAGCTAAAGTGCTATCACTAGAGGACAAGAATACACACCAGCTACTCAGCTATGCCTAGGCCTGCAGGCCCAAGATGAAAAGAATTAGACCAAGTATTACAGTAATCAGGCCCCAAGCAAGCAAAAGCTTGGCTCAGCATTAAGAACCCCCCACTAATGGGGCAGTACCCCTCCATGCTCTTGGTGGAAACATTTTCCAAGAGGGTGGTAGTATTTTGTCTCCTGGGAGATATCGTTGACCTCTCTTCTTGCTATGTTTGAACTCCACTGGCTCATTCTCACCTCTGAACTTGCTCTCCTTTCCATTGAGCATTTTTTGCCCCTTCCTTGCCATATTCAAAAATACAGACCTAATTTACCCTCCTCTACAACCCCTTTGCAAGTTAATCTTCACTCCCAGATTCAACAGAAAACACGTACACACGTGCACACCCAGATTTCATCTTTACTTGGCACTGCTCCTGCTGACAAGGCGATGTGTTCTCACTCTGAGAAGGTCTTCTAGGCCTCATCAGTAGTAAACTAATTGCATTTGCATCCTGACATGTTCTCAGTGCAGCCGTGTGTGTTCTGCCTCCCCAGCTAGGTGTCATCTCTCAAAGGTTGAGGAATATTGCCTCTAGTCCTCTCATATTCCTGCCACCCTTGACTTTGCAAGGCCTCGTAAGTACCCAGCACTTACTATGAATTCAATAAATAAAATAAGTAAATATTATTTATTTGGATAAATTAAATAGCTAGCCCTATCTGCTTCTGTTGAAAAATAGAGAGCGGGCTGAGCAAGCCTGCATTCTGCGTGGTCTCCCTGCCCAGGGAAGCAGCCCTCGCATTTTCACTCAGCTTCATTCCCTGCTTCTCAGCACCCAGGGACAGGTCCACCTAGAACGAAATGACCATCAAAAGTTGCTCCAGGCTGGTGTCAAGAGACCACCACACTGTTCCGTGTTCAAACAGACCCGCACGAGGCAGTAGGGGGCACTGTGGCCTCACGCCCACAGGGAAGAGGAAGTGGCCACGTCCTCAGGCCTCTGCTTTGCAGTGTGAGTCCCTCTTGTCCACGCCTAGTGCTGCCGCTGCTTCCCCCATTCAATACTCTCTTCTTCAGTTTTGTTTTTCTTGACTGTACCAAAGCTGTTCAAATGTTAATGCCAATTACAGCGATTGCTCTGAAAGACTAAGTAAATCAGATATTGTTTTAAAGCAATAGTCACCAAAGCCAGAAGTTAGACAGCAATCCTTGACCTCCAGATTTAATTGGCCTCTAAGTCCCAAAGATTAGACTTCCAAGTTATCTCTTAAATCCATTCCCCTTACTCAGGACAGGAACATATCCCTGAACAAAAGTGCTCCGCTGAGGTGGTCAGTGAGGCTAAAACCCAGCCAATCACTGCTGGCCAGGCCCTGTGCCCTGGCACAGGCTGCACCTGTCCACAGAAAGGAGCACCTTTTTCCAAGGTGCTGAATGGCCCCAGTGGACCAGCACAGACCCGCTCTAACCATCTCGACTGCAACCACCTTGTTCCTGGCCCTAATAATTTTTACGTTGACCACCATGACAGTCTCCTAACACCCCTGGGGGTGATTCAAATTGCATGTGCACACACACATATTCATAACAGGACAAAATGTATGAAAATTTACAAGTTAAATATGCCATGATCAAAATTCCAATTAAATTCAATGAATATGACCCATATGCTGTTTGGTGAAAGTGAACTTCTTCTGCTCCGGCAGGGATATGGAACTGCCAGCTGTGTTGCAGCATCTTTCTAGTTTGGTACTGTGCATACCTTGTGTATGTGATGATTCCGTATGCAACTGTTTTTCTCTATTAAAGTCCTTCCCAACTGTTTGTGATGCTACGTGGCCTTTATGAAGTTTATATCTGTGTTAGTCTCATTATATGGCAACAGTTAAAGTCGTCCTACTGGGACCCCTAAGGGTCTCATGTTCAAATGTCTCCCGGAACTTAAACAAACCTCGTGGGAGTACTCAGGTCATCAAATAATCATCCAGGTAATCCAGAATGTGCTTATAGTTTTTCAATGTAAGCAAAAATAAGCTAGTTTTTAAAATTAGAGCCTGTAAAGCAGCGGTCCCCAACCTTTTTGGCACTGGGGACCAGTTTCATGGAAGACAATTTTTCCACAGACAGGGGTGGGTGAGATGATTTCAAGATGATTCAAGCACATTACATTTATTGTGCAGTCAAACCTCTCTGCTAATGATAATCTGTATTTGCAGCCGCTCCCCAGCGCTAGCATCACCGCCTCAGCTCCACCTCAGATCATCAGGCCCTAGGTTCTCATAAGGAGCACGCAACCTAGATCCCTCACATGCGCGGTTTGCAGTAGGGCTCCTGCTCCTATGAGAATCTAATGCTGCTGCTGATCTGACAGGAGGCGGAGCTTATGTGGTGATGCGAGCGATTGGGAGTGGCTATAAATACAGATGGAGCTTTGCTCACCTGCCACTCACATCCTGCTATGCGACTTGGTTCCTAACGCCATGGACTGGGTACCGGTCTGCAGCCTGGAGGTTGGGGACTACAGCCATAAAGAACAGATCATCCTAACACCTGAATTTACAGGTCTAATGAAACCAAGTTGAAATTCAACTCTTTCTTTACAGTTTTAATATTAGGAGGACTCAAGTTTACAAAACACTACTTCTCATGCTTATGGCATTAAACCCTCCTATCGGTACATAAGGAAAGGGATCTATTCTCAATGAGAAACTTCAATAACTCTAAGTTATTGATTGTTAACTTCTGCTTGAAAACTGATGTCCTCCTATCAGAAAATACCAAATACCATGTAAATACGAAATAATCTTCCTATTACTGTTGGAATAAATAGGGTTAGCCTGGGGCCATGCCTTGTTTTGTACTTCCAGAGAACTAAGAATAGTTTTTGCATTATTAAAGGATTATTCTTAAAAGATGAATATATAACAGAGACAGTATTGTAGCCCAGAAATCCTAAAATATTTTACTTTCGAGTGCTGTAAAATGTTCCAATCACTGAACCAGACAATACCCTAATAAAGAATATTACTAATGAAAACTACACAGAAAGAGTTATCGACTATTTCTATGTAAATTCATTGTCAAAAAGTGATCATCAGGAATAAGATGGAAAAAATTTACCACCCATGTGGGTTTTATTTCTTGGACCTCTATGTAGTAAGAGATCATCCGTGAATGTCCATCAGGTGTCCAGTCAAGTCTAATGTGTTTAAACTGGTCGGTATCTGATAAGACCAACACGACACCTGTCCACAGCCTCCATCCTGAACCACTTGCCTCCATGCAACCCAAATGCCACTATTCAACCCACTCTTGAATGCTAATCCTACTGAGACCTTGATTTGCCCTTTGTTGACAGCATCACTGTGGTCACAGATCTGCTACTCAAGACTACTTTTCAGGATCTGATCTCAACTTCCATCTGCAATCAATCTTTTGATTATGCTGCTTCAGAGCAAACCAGAGTTGGTCTCATTCTTACATGACAGTTCTTACTGTACAACACAGCTAATTAATGCCCACACTGGGATGGAGCCAGGCATCCTGTCACCCAGGGACGTTGAAATTGAATACTCAACTGGCTATGCCAGACAAAGAAAGCCAGCCAAGCTGGCTCATTCAGAATGAAATCTTCTTTACTTTTTGTTTGTCTTCTGCTCCAATATGGCCAATTCATTTGACAGGGCTCTTGGATTTTCTTTTTAGATTGGAAATGAGAAAGATGATATTAATTTGGGGGATATATTCAGAAACACTGAAGTTCTAAGGCAGTCTGAGGCAGTGTCTCTTAACTAGGAGCCAGGGATCCCCGTGACAATGTTTCTCAGTGTTTAATCCAGCTAACTTAAATCAGAATTCTCTTGAGTGTTGGTTAAAAATCCAGAATCCTGAGACCAACTCTTTCATGGCTGATGAATTGGAATTTCTGAGAATGGAGTCCCACACTTCAGGGGCTAATGTACAGTCTTCAGGGAATTTTCTTACCCATTAAAATTATTTGCAAAAATATAGATAGTTCAAAGTGCATTTTTGTAAAATGATCATATTATTCATCATCAAATTCTGAAAGCAGTTCATGGTTCAAAATGATAAGAACCACTTGTTTTAAAGGGAAATAGAATTGATTCAAAACACAAAGCTTAAACATCTCCACAGACCCATTTCTTGGATGACTGACAAGTCCTGGCTTCTCTAGGAGGCCATTTTTTCTTCTTGCCCATATATCATACAGCCCTTCACAGAAGCAAGCAGCTCAGACCTCCAAGAATTTCCATTTCACACAGAGATGCAGCTTTAGTAACATTTCTTTGAGATCAGAGCTCCTCCAGGGTACAGCTGGAGTCTGAAGTCGCTGTTTTCTACCCTAAAGTCTTTTGCATTCAGTGAATGATTGCCCGTGTCTGAGGGACACAGGGACTTTCTCTTGGGCTGCAGTTGGCCCTACCAGCTTCTAACACATATGAGAGAACATGGCTGGGTGGGAAATGTTAGTTTTCTTAGGCTCTCCTCCTCAGTTAGTCAGCCCACTCACTTTTCCTCTTTGCTCCAGTTCCTCTCCAGTGAAGCAGGATTCTTTAACCATCTGACTCTACTTACCTACCAAAGTTTATAAAAATAGCAGAGTATTAGAGTGAGAAGGGCAGAGACTGTCCAGTTGCTACTCAACCCCTTCATTTTATTGAGAAAGCTAGTAAGTCTCAGTGAGTTAAAAGGACCTGTGCAAAGTTCTTATCTTGATAAAAATGACAAGGACTGTCATATTATCTCATTGGCTCATCAAGATTCTCCGGCAAGAGACACACTAGCTGGTCTTTGCAGATCATTTGGCTTTAGTCCAACATCTTTCCACTTCACCAAACTGGCTCCAAAAGAAATTATAATATGAAATTTCTTTGAAAATATAAAGGGAAGTATAAATATAATGCACTATTATGACTGTTATCTCATCCATGACTCTGAATAAATGGAAACAAAGATTCATCATCCACATGGTATAATAAATACAATACCACGCTAGTAATCAGGACAACCACCGAGAGGTAGCCATTTTCTTGTGTGAAAGGACCCTTTCCAATTCATTCATTCATTCCTCTCCAAATAATTATCTAACCTTTTAAAACTTGATTTCTCATAACCAGGCTTCCTATCCTCAAATCTTGCCTTGACCTTTTATGACAGTGCTTAAGGTAATACCAAACTTCCTTCCCAGAATACATGCTACTGGCCAATGTAGACAGTTGGAGGAGAATTGAGGCTGAGGTGGATTACAAAATGGTCAACAAAATAAGGAAACTGAGATGAACAAAACCTGACAGTACACATTCAATAAAAACTTATTGTTCATTACCAAGCTGAAAAGCTGATCTTCTTGATGTCACACGTACGTCAAAGGAGCCATTCCCCTAAAGTCAAACAAGTCTTCAAAGGGAAAAAAAAAACTATTGACTAAAAACCCTGGAAAACTCAAAATCCCAACCACTCAAAATAGGATATTAATTTATTAGTCATGTGAGAAGCATTGAATATATTCACTGTTATTGTATTTTCCCATAATTGTTTTCCACAAGTTGACTGAGGAATGTATACAGAAAAGAAAAAAATAAAGTAAGCATAGAGTCTATTAATAGTATAAACTCCATGACACTGTCAAACAGAGGATGCAGGAACATAGTTTCCAAGCCAGTGTGTGTCACTAGAGAAAGTTAATATTAAAATCAAGTTGAATATTTGAGGCGTTGGAAAGGCCCCACGGTATATATTTTATACCAAATGCCCTGGAAATTTATCATGTCAAATCTGTCCTCAGTTATTTTAAGAATAATTACCAGAACTCACTCCCTTTCCCCATCCTCCTTCTCTTCTTTACCATTCCTCGACTATGATGTTGTTAAAATGTGATTCATAGGACAAGCAAAATAACAAAGACATGTGACAGATTTGCATTCTGCCCCTCAGCCTGCTGACATAACTGAGTTGAACATATCACTATGAAAAGTCAAAACTAGTAACAGATTTGTGTTGCTCACAAATTTTAAGTTTATGAATTAAACGAAGGAATTCCCTGTTATCTAAATCTAATCTATCCCTGAAAGCCTGCTGGTGAATTTATATATTAGTACCCTATGTTTCATTATTTTAAATGAGAATAAAACAGCACTGTGTTCCCAATCATTCCAAAAATCCCAACTAAGTTCCCCCAAACATCACTGAAACACTTTGCAACTTCTACCCAACAATCCACCAACTGTCTAATTATTTAATACTTAATGCACTCCTTGGTGGATATGTTTATATGACAGACCCAACAGTACTGTCCAGTGTTAGATATTATTACATTTTCCTTCTACACTGCAACAAACAGGTATTGTGATATAAAGAAATTATTAACATACTAAATTATGTACTAAAATTTGGCAATGAATATAAGTAACAGTTCGCAAGAGAAATTAAAAAATAAAGCAGTTCCTAAAATAGTTGCTTACTGATTGAAAAGTTGCCTGAAAAAAATTTGACTCTTGTAGGAGCTGATCGATGGTAGGTAAAGGTGAGTGAGAGTGAGCTGGTGAAAGAGAGAAACAGGGTGTTGAGTTCACCCATGCCCAAATGCAAGGAACTGATGGACAGCCTTCTCCTCCTGCACTTGAGACCCCCAGAAGTGGTGGTGGCTGGGGACCATTGTCTGAAGCTATGGACACAGTAAAGCATAATCCTTTTTAACCTCTTCCTAATGCATGGTGTTCTCCAGGGCTCTCAGGCTCACCACTTTCTTCACAGACATTTCCGCCTCCTTAAAAAGACATTTTATTTAATAATGGAAGGAAGATGCAAAGGGGCTCAGAAGTACAGTGCTCCATGTTCTCACAAGCAGAGAAGAAAGGCATATTGCTAAAATATAGCAATGTCTATCATCAAGCTTAAAATAAAATAATATAATGGATAACATGCACATGTGTGGATAATCAAAAGCAAGTTGCTCTATACCCTGGAAGAAAAAGATTAACCCCAGTGCTCTCTAGGCCAGTGAAGAGAACAGACCATCAAACTGGAAGGAGAGCTCAGTCAGTTCCATCTGACCCAGACAACCATAATCATAAATAATTTGTATTTGCAGAAAGATTTATGCTTCCTCAGTATAACATCATCTTACTGGTCCCTTAAAAACGACACTATAATGCGGGTAGAGGCAGTTAATATTTTACCCATCTTAAATATAAAAAACATTCAAGATTCATAAAAATTAAAAGACTTGCTCAACCTTACACAAAAAGTCAACTTGAGAAATGGGATTAGAATACCAGCCTCAACACCTACCCTCACGCTCCTGCTCCTACACCAGGACGAGAATAGTCTCCTGGTGGAAGCCAAACAAACCAAAAGGCTGGAGGAGTGGTTTCTACTTTTATTTTGGGGATCAGGGAAATGTCGAGCCCTTTTTGAACATCCTGTTCAGAATCTGCCTATGGCAGGTCTACCTCTGGCATCAGCTGGCTTCTCAATTTCTTATGATTCAACGGTACGAGTTGGTAGAAACAAAAAGAAGGAAAGAAAAGGTTCCCCATTGCTCATAGCACCTGAATATTGTCAATAGTAATTTTAATTAGTGCTTCAATATTACCAAAGGAAAAATAATTTGCTTATTAAAAAAAGAAAAATAGAATAAGCACGGAATCGTATGGGAAAAGCTATTTTTAAATTTTATCATAATAAAATTTACTGACTGAACCCCTGATTTTTTTTGTTTTTTGTTTTTTATTTTTTTTGAGACAGAGTCTCACTGTGTTGCCTGGGCTAGAGTGCCATGGTGTCATCCTAGTTCACAGCAACCTCAAACTCCTGGACTCAAGCAATCCTTCTGCCTCAGCCTCCCGAGTAGCTGGGACTACAGGCATGTGCCACCATGCCCGGCTAATTTTTTCTATGTATTTTTAGTTGTCCGATTAATTTCTTTCTATTTTTAGTAGAGATGGGGTCTCACTCTTGCTCAGGCTGGTCTCGAACTCCTGAGCTCAAACAATCCGCCCGCCTTGGCCTCCCAGAGTGCTAGGATTACAGGCATCAGCCACCGCGCCCGGCTCCTGAACCCCTGAAGTTTTTATATCCCCTTCAGATTTGGGATGGTGTGAAATATGGGGCCAGAAGCATCCTCCAGTCTTTTCACCTTGAAAGTGGCTATGGTTTGGGTGTGGTTTATCCCTGCCAAAACTCATGTTGAAATTTCATCCTCAGTGTGGCTGTGTTGGGAAGAGAGGATAATGGGAGGCATTTGGGTCATGGGGGCGGATCTCTCACGAATAGATATGTGCCCTCCCATGGGGATGAGTGAGTTCTCCCTCTCACAGGAATTGACTGGTTCCCATAAGAGCAGGGTTCTTAAAAAGACTGTGGTGTCCTTAGTCCCTCTCTTTCTCTTCCTGTCTCACCATGTTGTCTCTTTGCATGTTGCTCCTCCCACTTTTCGCCATGACCGGGATCCCCATGAGGTTCTCACTAGATGCAGCTGCCCAGTCTTGTACTTTCCAGCCACCAGAATTATGAGCCAAATAAACCTCTTTTCTCTGTAAATCACCCAGCCTCAGGTATTCTTTCATAGCAACACTAAATGGACTAAGACAAAAGTCAACCATGGCAAGTCCACAATTAAAATCACAAGAGTAGTCATATAATGTTTCCACTTAAAAGCCCATGATGACCACCCATTGTCTAGAAGACAAAGTTCAAAATTCCAAGTGCAGACATAGAACACCTGTCACAACCTTGCCTTCACTGGCTTTTCAGTCCCGTCTCCACCTACTCACCCACACACCTCATGCTCTCAGCCAAGTCTGAATGTTCACACCCTCTGAAGATTCTGTGCCTGTCACATATGCCTCTGTCCTTGCTCATACCTCTGCCTGGAATGTCCTCATCACAGTACGCATCTGTCAGGACCCTATTTACATTTAAAATCCAACCTCTTCGTCACCCTTTGGTCTTCCCAGTCTTCCTCCTCCCAGCATAATCAACCTCCACGTTGGTTAACCATCTTCTGTTCTGTGGTTTATTCCTTTGTCCTAGGGTTAATAATTAATGTCTCAATCCACTACCCCTCCTCATGTGGACTAAGATCTTCATGAAAGTGGGGCCACTAATTATTTATCTTTACACCCTTAACCCCAGCACAAAGCCTGGGCCATTTTTTCCGAAATGCAATGAATCTGATATCTTTCCTGATGTCCTCTGCTTTTTCAGAATGAGTATCGTCAGCTGCTTTAATAGTTACAAGAAGACTTGGTACCACGCGTTGTTTTTCTTTCCAATTCAGCAGACTCCCTCTCTTTGCTCTGCTCAGGGGGCTTTCTGCATTCTACTGCTGCTCTGTATAAATCAATACCTCTCAACCCAAGTTCTGGTGGTGCCATTTGGCTCAGAGCATTAGATCCATGTTCAATAGCATAGGAACACATGATGTGAATGAGATTGTTAAACCCAAGACAAAGAGTAGAAGAAGACTGTGCTCCCGTGTGGGTGTACATGTGTTCATGTGCACGTGTCCATTTGCAACATCCCACAGAATTTTTTTGTTGCTATAAGTGGCCTTAGATTAGGAAAAAGCTTTCAAGGCAGGCCAGTTGTGTGGCCTTAGAAAAATTACCTAACTTTTATAAGTTTCTTCTTCCTTGTGCATAAAATGTCAATGATACTAACTATCTCCCAGAAATTGTGTAAAATTAAAAGATAATATACATAAAATGTTGGGAATTTAGGAAGAGTTCAATAAATTAGATACATTTAATTTTTATTACAAGTATTAAGTCTGGGAACCACTGTTTCACAAGCTGGCTTTTTTAACCAAGTGTATCTTTCAAGAAAGATCACACAGAAACTATTCCTGGCTTCAGACTCTCTCACTCTTTGGGGCAGAGCTTTCTGATCAAGAGCTCATGGAAAACTGAGGTTGAGGAATAGAGTTAGGCCTCCAAGAGCTGCATGGATTTATTGGTCAGTGAGGGTTGTAATAACAGAAAGCTTTTCTCAGGAAATGACAAAGGCTGACCCTAGCAATGCCTTTCCTTAAAAGGCAAAATTAAACTCTCACGAACTTTCAATTTAAATAAAGCTCTGAATAATGGCCACTTGCACAAGATGATGTTGCTCACAAATGG
>NW_012148618.1:10527203-10529111 GCF_000956105.1 Propithecus coquereli
CCTCCTTCTCTTCTTTACCATTCCTCGACTATGATGTTGTTAAAATGTGATTCATAGGACAAGCAAAATAACAAAGACATGTGACAGATTTGCATTCTGCCCCTCAGCCTGCTGACATAACTGAGTTGAACATATCACTATGAAAAGTCAAAACTAGTAACAGATTTGTGTTGCTCACAAATTTTAAGTTTATGAATTAAACGAAGGAATTCCCTGTTATCTAAATCTAATCTATCCCTGAAAGCCTGCTGGTGAATTTATATATTAGGACCCTATGTTTCATTATTTTAAATGAGAATAAAACAGCACTGTGTTCCCAATCATTCCAAAAATCCCAACTAAGTTCCCCCAAACATCACTGAAACACTTTGCAACTTCTACCCAACAATCCACCAACTGTCTAATTATTTAATACTTAATGCACTCCTTGGTGGATATGTTTATATGACAGACCCAACATTACTGTCCAGTGTTAGATATTATTACATTTTCCTTCTACACTGCAACAAACAGGTATTGTGATATAAAGAAATTATTAACATACTAAATTATGTACTAAAATTTGGCAATGAATATAAGTAACAGTTCACAAGAGAAATTAAAAAATAAAGCAGTTCCTAAAATAGTTGCTTACTGATTGAAAAGTTGCCTGAAAAAAATTTGACTCTTGTAGGAGCTGATCGATGGTAGGTAAAGGTGAGTGAGAGTGAGCTGGTGAAAGAGAGAAACAGGGTGTTGAGTTCACCCATGCCCAAATGCAAGGAACTGATGGACAGCCTTCTCCTCCTGCACTTGAGACCCCCAGAAGTGGTGGTGGCTGGGGACCATTGTCTGAAGCTATGGACACAGTAAAGCATAATCCTTTTTAACCTCTTCCTAATGCATGGTGTTCTCCAGGGCTCTCAGGCTCACCACTTTCTTCACAGACATTTCCGCCTCCTTAAAAAGACATTTTATTTAATAATGGAAGGAAGATGCAAAGGGGCTCAGAAGTACAGTGCTCCATGTTCTCACAAGCAGAGAAGAAAGGCATATTGCTAAAATATAGCAATGTCTATCATCAAGCTTAAAATAAAATAATATAATGGATAACATGCACATGTGTGGATAATCAAAAGCAAGTTGCTCTATACCCTGGAAGAAAAAGATTAACCCCAGTGCTCTCTAGGCCAGTGAAGAGAACAGACCATCAAACTGGAAGGAGAGCTCAGTCAGTTCCATCTGACCCAGACAACCATAATCATAAATAATTTGTATTTGCAGAAAGATTTATGCTTCCTCAGTATAACATCATCTTACTGGTCCCTTAAAAACGACACTATAATGCGGGTAGAGGCAGTTAATATTTTACCCATCTTAAATATAAAAAACATTCAAGATTCATAAAAATTAAAAGACTTGCTCAACCTTACACAAAAAGTCAACTTGAGAAATGGGATTAGAATACCAGCCTCAACACCTACCCTCACGCTCCTGCTCCTACACCAGGACGAGAATAGTCTCCTGGTGGAAGCCAAACAAACCAAAAGGCTGGAGGAGTGGTTTCTACTTTTATTTTGGGGATCAGGGAAATGTCGAGCCCTTTTTGAACATCCTGTTCAGAATCTGCCTATGGCAGGTCTACCTCTGGCATCAGCTGGCTTCTCAATTTCTTATGATTCAACGGTACGAGTTGGTAGAAACAAAAAGAAGGAAAGAAAAGGTTCCCCATTGCTCATAGCACCTGAATATTGTCAATAGTAATTTTAATTAGTGCTTCAATATTACCAAAGGAAAAATAATTTGCTTATTAAAAAAAGAAAAATAGAATAAGCACGGAATCGTATGGGAAAAGCTATTTTTAAATTTTATCATAATAAAATTTACTGACTGAACCCCTGATTTTTTTTGTTTTTTGTTTTTTATTTT
>NW_012148618.1:10531651-10537679 GCF_000956105.1 Propithecus coquereli
TCCTTAAAAGGCAAAATTAAACTCTCACGAACTTTCAATTTAAATAAAGCTCTGAATAATGGCCACTTGCACAAGATGATGTTGCTCACAAATGGTGCCCGAATCTTGTTGCAAACCAGCTCATTATTAAACACGGAAGGTCCTAGACTTCATTTATTCCCCTATGATGATTTGGATGTGAGAGAGCAGGAGTACAGGACTAAAATCCATACAGCATGTCATGTCAGCGATTCTCTTCCTATAAGCTTCCTCCTTAACCATGGCGTGGCCGCAGCGTAAAATGAGTTACCTTCATTTCAGACCTGGTCAGTCCTCACAATTCTTGCTACATCCCCTTCAATTTACTGCAGCTCTATAGTCTGCCTGCCAACAGCTGCTCCATAGGGTTAGAACTCAGGTTCCATTTTCCTCGGCTCACAGGGCTGACCAGGTAAAGGATGCCTTATCACAAGCCACGGAGGCTTCAGGTAAAACAAAAGCCAAAGTAAATGTTTTCCAAATACCTTCATAATACCACTATAGACTCACACGGATCCCAAAACCAAATGTAGGCAGATAATGACCTGAAGAAAAATCCAGAAACATTTCGAGATCCACTTTATTAAACCAAAGCATAGTTTATTAATGTAATATTTTAAAAATCAAGAATAAGAATTCAAATTTCTTAAATCCTAGCAATTAAATTTTAATATGAGCAGCAGATACAAATATATCCTATAAATGTCCACTGCTTACTTACATTTTCTTTCTTGGAAGGTTCTAAATTCTTAAACCATTTCTTTCTGATTTATCTGATTTAATGAGGCCATTCGGTAATGTCCTTAACTCGACCTATGATATGTTCATTATTGGGCTTATATTCCCTGAGCACCGAGTCTGAGGATCAAAGAATGGTTCAGCCAGTTCCCTATGGTTATGGGCCTCTGGCTATGAGCCCAGTGGTGGTGAAACTGATTCTTTGAATCAGATATTTGGAAAAAGTATCTCCTTTATTAAATCACCCAGAAATCAAGGATATTCTTTTTGTGGGGCTATTTTTAACACAAGAATTGTTTGGGCAGCAGAATTATTTATTTTGACACAAATGTGGTCTCCTATATTTACCTAATTATTTCAAGTGTATTTTGCTTTTATTAATTTAACTAACAGCACTTACCATAATACTTATAGTACTAAATTATACACTTAGCTTTTAAAAATTAATATTTGTAGAAGTAAATTAAACTGAGACATACCATCAGGAAAAAAGGAGAAGCAGTCACTGGGCTCGTTCTGGCGCTTAGATGTTATTTGGTTCTCACTTGTGTTTGGGTTTTGCTCAAGAAGAGCAGGGAAGAGAAGAGTTATATCAGTACTTAACACTCCATAACCTTAGTAACTGAACTTTAGCACAAAACTAAGTCTATGTTTAGAGGATTTATCCAAAGGTGTTTTATGGGCAAATTGTGTCTTCTACAGCAATCTTCATAAAATTAGAAATATAGTAATTTTGCCTCTGGGATGAAGTTCATACTCCGAAGTCAGACAGAGCAGGATTCTAGTCCCAATCCTGCTGCTTGCCAGCAGTGGAACATCATGTAAGTTGCAATAGCCCTTTAGGGCTCAGTTTTCCCACATATAAATTGGGAAGAATAACGTTTCTATCTCTGGGGCAGATTTGAGGATTAAGAGAGAGTACATGTAATAGACTTAGCACCTATCCCATAATAAACACTCAATTAATATTGACTATCTTACTTATTCTTAGAGCCATTTTTAACCTCCAGTTCCAAACTTGCTTCAGTTTATTGGTTATAAGGTTCCCAGGTGCTAACCTGGCTCTGGCCTACAGGTAAGGATCTCTTCTTTGGTCTCATCCTTTTTTTCTCTCTCTCTAAGGACTAACACAAGCTCTTACTAAAGGGAACAGTTACCAGTACTTGTAATAAATGCAAGCAGTGGTAGAAATAATTGCCAGATTATGAAGGAAACACTTATAGAAGCCTTGACTTACATTATAATAAAGCAAAAAAAAGTGATATTCAAATCTGAAATCCAAGTTATTCTCTAATCAATTGTCTTCTCAGCCTTCAAACATTGCTATATCAATAAATATTATGGACTGACTGATTAACATGTGGAAATATTTGCCTCTACCTTCACTATTTATAATGTTTGGTTATTTTGTTAATGCACAAGAATGGGACATTGATCTATGAAATTCTGTTTGATATTTTCACATACCCGAAGTTATAATCCCAACTCCAACAGACAATCTGCTTTATTCCTGAGAGTGCATTCCCATGTAAAAATGTCCAGTATTCACTTCTCACTTTGGTTTTCCTGAGATTGCCCCCTGGGTGGGCAGGGTTGCCCTGATGGAGGCCCAAACAGGGCTCTGAAGGAGACTGTTCTTTCTCTCCGTAGGCCAGCCTGGGTTTTCTGATTCCTCTCACCTCATGCTTTGCATCTGCCTACCCTCAGGTGTGTCTTCCAGGAGAGTGGCTTGGAAAGCTGCAGAGAATAAATGCCTTTGGTTGAATCATCTGCCAACACAATCTGAATTTCACATCTGGAATACCTTTTTCAGACCCACCTTTCTCACATACCACAAGGAGTAATAACTGTGTCTGAGCTGAACAAAAAAAGTAATAATGTAAGAAAATCCTTTTTAATTTCATAAGCAGAAAGACTTATTAATGGATGAATGTATTTTCAATCTTCCCCTCCTTCCCAAGGGTTATTCTTTTTTTATACCAGCACTTTTCTTTACTATACTTAATTCTATCTATCATAAGTTAATTGGCCCCAGTCTACTGGCAGTAAGTTATAAAATAAAAGTGTGATTTCTAAAAGCATGTGAAGTTTTGGTTTTCTCTTAGAAAGTTCCACGCCTCTCTCTCCCCTCCCCATATCTCATCTGTGCCATTTCTATACACATCATAGCCTGCCCTCTTATCCACCTCCTTCCCCAAGGGAAGGGCAACCCCTCTCTCCCAGAACCCATGCTGAATTTCTTCTGAGACCTTTGAGAAAGAATTAGATCAAAACTCAAAAATGTTACCAAAAGCCCCTTTGAAGAAAATTGTTTAATAAACTCACAGCCACTACCCTGAAATTATACTTTTGTAATCCTTCCCAAGATCAGCCTGTACCCTGATGGATTTCTCCAAATGATGTCTTATCATATTCTCTTCCCACATCCCATATTATTTAGGAAGAACTCAAGTATTTCAAAAGAAGAGACGAGTACACAGGAGGATTGGGTTTGAGGAAAGCATACTGTGTGTTTACCATCCTCACCCAAACCCCTGAATCAACAAGGTATTCTCTTTGTTAGACTTAGCTCATCCACTATTGCTAAATGTCGGGGTGCTTTTATCTCCAGCCCCAGGACAGCAGGTTGTAATGGAAGGACCTCTGCCAAGAGACATCGATATACAGGAAAGAGGCAGGACCAGGCAAGAACAGCCCCTATCTGATGAGGCAAAGTACATGTTTGACTCCACTGCTATTGTATGCAAAGTAGGTCAAGAAAGTTATGTGAACTTTCATACAGAAAAGAAAATGTGTTTACACTGATTTATGGCTCCTTAATGCAATGTGTTGCTGTCGGGGGGAGAAGAAGAACCATTTCTGAGTTTACATATTTGACTGGGTCCACCCAGAAGCTGTTAAGGTGACCGAGAACTAGATGAGTGTACAGGGAAAAGACTCTCCCATCCTGGCAGAAGACAGAGGAGAATTCTAGGGGCTTACTCCAGATCTGGAAACAAGCATTTAATATCAGGGGACAAAGGCATCTCAGTTTGCAACAGCAATCCATTCTCTCACACACTCTCTCCTCACAACCCCATCATCAGGGGTTGTATACAGTTTCCCTGCCCTTGCTCTGAGAACTCCCTTATGGTTAAGTCGCTGTATTTGACAATATAGTTACCTGGAAAACTGAGGTATGGAAAACAGAGTTGCAGTTCAGATAAAATTCCAACAGTGGTTCGCATTGTTCCCTCATTTAGTGTCTGCCACAGTGTGCACAGGGGTTCAGATTACATACAGATTTCCATTCTAAATGAGCCCCTAATTAAAACTAAAACCCTGTTTCCATCTGTTCATAACTCTCACAAACCCTTTCTTCCCTTTGGGATCAACCTCTCGAGCTTGGTCTATGCCCAAATGCAGATTACACTGGAAAGTCTGAAGTGCTTTGGCATGAGGTAAGAGCGAGAGAATTGACTGTTTTTTTAAATTTGATTCTTTAACAACAACAAAAAAAGTTGGTATTCGAAAGTAAATAAGGTGAAAACAGTTGTAGATGCCTACCTGCACAGTTTAGAATGTTAGTAGTTGAAAAGAACAACTCTTTGTCCAAAGACTCAACCAAACAGGAAAGGCTCACAACAGATTTTGACGCACATGTTAGGTACTGAATGTGTAATTGCAACAGCATGACTCGAAAGTGTGAAAAGGTCATTGCCCAGTCACGCAGTGCTGCAGCATGTGTTTGATGGGGGAGCAAGGGGTGTGTGTGAAAACTATGGGGCAACTCAAGAAAGTGTCGATAGAGGCGGATTTTGTCCATACTTAGAGAGAAGAGCTTCGTGTATACACCCTTGAGATTGCAGAAACCCAACTTTGCTCAACACCACAATGACACAACTTGGACATAAGGGGTTTCCCCTTTTCTTCTATGGACTTAGCTAACTTTCTATGCACTTTTTAAAAAATAAAATATGAAAAACTCCCTTTAAGATATGATTTCTAAGATCCTCTACTTCACTCCTCTGTTCCCCTCCCTATCTCACCCACCCAGAAGAACAAGTCAAGACCAACATTCACAGGAAAAGTGACTTCCCTTGTGGACATGTAACACAATGCACATACACATAGAGCGACGTTGCTGGAAGTATTTCCATAGCATTGCAAAGACCTGCTTCTCTTTTCATGCTTCTCACCCCAAGTTCAACCATGTTTACCTTTTCAGGTGTGCTTCATAGGAAAGTCCTGCATATTCTGAGGATCTGGCAAACTACCATTTAATGCACTTAATTCTACAAACATTATGCTTAGGGTAAACTCTGAGAGTAGTCCTCCTAGGAAGGGGACCGAGTACAGTACCCTTAACTCAGTCCCTCAGACACGCAGGGGGCAGAGTTGTACTCAGCATCTCAATTAGTCTTAGAACTAAAGCAACCCTGTGTGATACCTTGGAGGGCACCAGTCCCAGGTGTCCCCACCTGTGCTGTCCTGGGCAGGTCTCTCTGGGGTGGGACTGCACTGCAGCTTCCAGGGAGCATAGCCCTTGACTTGGAGCAAGCAGTGATAAGTGACACAGGGTTTGTGCATTACCGCAATGGAGCTACAATTAAAGTCAGTCTGATCTAGGCCCCGAAGACTTTGAAAATGTATGGACGAGACAAAAGATATCCTTCTTATCTGAGTACTCAGAATCCCTGTTCCTTTTATTCTGTCCCTTCCTGAGCATCTGCTCATCAAAAATCGAGTCACCATACCCTCAAAAGAGTAACTTGCAAGCACAAGGCACCTTTTAGGTAAAAAAAATTATCCCCCACCTTGATTCCTTAAATCAATGTTACTTTCTGGGAGAAGCTGACAATGTTTTTATACTGTGAAGCCCAGTCCATCCAAAGCCAGCTCAGGGAATGTACGTGTTTCCTCCATCACCTAGACCTGCCCCTTCAGTCAGGTTCTATGCCAGAAACAGTCCATGCCGCTGTGAAGGTGAATGCAATAATCAGGACTTTTTAGGATATTCCTACTTTTGAAAGACAGTGAAAAGACATAGGTATAATATTATGGATTTATAAAACCAGAAACAAATAGCAACAGCCCCCAGAAGAGTCTTTTTCAGTCATTCCATCATGGAGCTGAGTGTTGAAAGGTCTTTGTGGAAAATTTAGAGTTTGTCATTGGTTGGGTTGGGATAAGTCTGTCTATGTGTGGGGAAAGCTGTTCTACATAAATGTTTAGAAACATGAAGTTTGTATTTACCTGTATCATATTTTAATTCAAATAAAAGAAATATAAG
>NW_012148618.1:10537729-10540308 GCF_000956105.1 Propithecus coquereli
ACCATCAGGAAAAAAGGAGAAGCAGTCACTGGGCTCGTTCTGGCGCTTAGATGTTATTTGGTTCTCACTTGTGTTTGGGTTTTGCTCAAGAAGAGCAGGGAAGAGAAGAGTTATATCAGTACTTAACACTCCATAACCTTAGTAACTGAACTTTAGCACAAAACTAAGTCTATGTTTAGAGGATTTATCCAAAGGTGTTTTATGGGCAAATTGTGTCTTCTACAGCAATCTTCATAAAATTAGAAATATAGTAATTTTGCCTCTGGGATGAAGTTCATACTCCGAAGTCAGACAGAGCAGGATTCTAGTCCCAATCCTGCTGCTTGCCAGCAGTGGAACATCATGTAAGTTGCAATAGCCCTTTAGGGCTCAGTTTTCCCACATATAAATTGGGAAGAATAACGTTTCTATCTCTGGGGCAGATTTGAGGATTAAGAGAGAGTACATGTAATAGACTTAGCACCTATCCCATAATAAACACTCAATTAATATTGACTATCTTACTTATTCTTAGAGCCATTTTTAACCTCCAGTTCCAAACTTGCTTCAGTTTATTGGTTATAAGGTTCCCAGGTGCTAACCTGGCTCTGGCCTACAGGTAAGGATCTCTTCTTTGGTCTCATCCTTTTTTTCTCTCTCTCTAAGGACTAACACAAGCTCTTACTAAAGGGAACAGTTACCAGTACTTGTAATAAATGCAAGCAGTGGTAGAAATAATTGCCAGATTATGAAGGAAACACTTATAGAAGCCTTGACTTACATTATAATAAAGCAAAAAAAAGTGATATTCAAATCTGAAATCCAAGTTATTCTCTAATCAATTGTCTTCTCAGCCTTCAAACATTGCTATATCAATAAATATTATGGACTGACTGATTAACATGTGGAAATATTTGCCTCTACCTTCACTATTTATAATGTTTGGTTATTTTGTTAATGCACAAGAATGGGACATTGATCTATGAAATTCTGTTTGATATTTTCACATACCCGAAGTTATAATCCCAACTCCAACAGACAATCTGCTTTATTCCTGAGAGTGCATTCCCGTGTAAAAATGTCCAGTATTCACTTCTCACTTTGGTTTTCCTGAGATTGCCCCCTGGGTGGGCAGGGTTGCCCTGATGGAGGCCCAAACAGGGCTCTGAAGGAGACTGTTCTTTCTCTCCGTAGGCCAGCCTGGGTTTTCTGATTCCTCTCACCTCATGCTTTGCATCTGCCTACCCTCAGGTGTGTCTTCCAGGAGAGTGGCTTGGAAAGCTGCAGAGAATAAATGCCTTTGGTTGAATCATCTGCCAACACAATCTGAATTTCACATCTGGAATACCTTTTTCAGACCCACCTTTCTCACATACCACAAGGAGTAATAACTGTGTCTGAGCTGAACAAAAAAAGTAATAATGTAAGAAAATCCTTTTTAATTTCATAAGCAGAAAGACTTATTAATGGATGAATGTATTTTCAATCTTCCCCTCCTTCCCAAGGGTTATTCTTTTTTTATACCAGCACTTTTCTTTACTATACTTAATTCTATCTATCATAAGTTAATTGGCCCCAGTCTACTGGCAGTAAGTTATAAAATAAAAGTGTGATTTCTAAAAGCATGTGAAGTTTTGGTTTTCTCTTAGAAAGTTCCACGCCTCTCTCTCCCCTCCCCATATCTCATCTGTGCCATTTCTATACACATCATAGCCTGCCCTCTTATCCACCTCCTTCCCCAAGGGAAGGGCAACCCCTCTCTCCCAGAACCCATGCTGAATTTCTTCTGAGACCTTTGAGAAAGAATTAGATCAAAACTCAAAAATGTTACCAAAAGCCCCTTTGAAGAAAATTGTTTAATAAACTCACAACCACTACCCTGAAATTATACTTTTGTAATCCTTCCCAAGATCAGCCTGTACCCTGATGGATTTCTCCAAATGATGTCTTATCATATTCTCTTCCCACATCCCATATTATTTAGGAAGAACTCAAGTATTTCAAAAGAAGAGACGAGTACACAGGAGGATTGGGTTTGAGGAAAGCATACTGTGTGTTTACCATCCTCACCCAAACCCCTGAATCAACGAGGTATTCTCTTTGTTAGACTTAGCTCATCCACTATTGCTAAATGTCGGGGTGCTTTTATCTCCAGCCCCAGGACAGCAGGTTGTAATGGAAGGACCTCTGCCAAGAGACATCGATATACAGGAAAGAGGCAGGACCAGGCAAGAACAGCCCCTATCTGATGAGGCAAAGTACATGTTTGACTCCACTGCTATTGTATGCAAAGTAGGTCAAGAAAGTTATGTGAACTTTCATACAGAAAAGAAAATGTGTTTACACTGATTTATGGCTCCTTAATGCAATGTGTTGCTGTCGGGGGGAGAAGAAGAACCATTTCTGAGTTTACATATTTGACTGGGTCCACCCAGAAGCTGTTAAGGTGACCGAGAACTAGATGAGTGTACAGGGAAAAGACTCTCCCATCCTGGCAGAAGACAGAGGAGAATTCTAGGGGCTTACTCCAGATCTGGAAACAAGCATTTAATATCAGGGGACAAAGGCATCTCAGTTTGCAACAGCAATCCATTCTCTCA
>NW_012148618.1:10550643-10551740 GCF_000956105.1 Propithecus coquereli
CTAGGCTGGACTTTTTTTGGACAATAGGATTATTTAAATTAGGAAATGTTACATGAAAAATATGGATTTTTATGTTGTCTTGAACAATCAAAAGAGCTGGCAATATTGATTCCTCCTTCTTGAACAGCAATAATCAGACAGCACAGCATAGCCACTGATCTCCTTAGGATAGTCATGCTCTCTCCAGTACACCACAGTCCCACAACTTATTTCAGACATATTTTCTGCCTGAGTCATGTAGACATTTGAGCCTGCAGCCCTTAATGTAAATAGTTACATTCTTACCAATCAGAAATAGAACAAGAGCTAATTTAGGGAGTTGGTCATTGTCAGGGTCTGACAACCCATATATACATGAGGACTGTCCAGAAAGTATCCGGCCATATAATATGAAAAATATATTAACAATGACTGGATACTTTTTGGAAAGTATACACACACACACACACACACACACACACACATGCAACATGAGATTTTGCTTTGTTTTATGTTAACTTATTTAAGCATCTGTTTTCTTCAATGAATTATGAATTATTTTGAAAATGGGTCTCAGATTACCTGGCCCATAGTAAGTGCTCAGTTAAAGCAATCACAGTAAGTTTATAATAAGAAGTATCACTTGAAATGGATTGTAATAAAGAAAGTGCTTCATAACGTATTGAAAAACAACCCTGATTTGAGTCAGATCCTACCAGCTATCCAGTTCCCAAGCCCAGGTGGGGACTGACACCCTTGAGTGTGTCAGTGTATCCTTTACCAAGAAGGCAGAGAGAAGAAAGAAAGCATCAGAACTGGAGACAAGATGTGAAAGAGAAATGGGATGAAAAGGACTGCTAAGAAGATTGAAGAGATCATTGGCAAAGATGACCTTGCTTGGGTTGTATCCTGTCTGAAATGGTCACTCCAGAAGCTGTGGGTGAACAAACCATCCCAGTGTCACTTTTCCCCAGCCGCATCAAAAACCTCAAGAGATCGAGAGACCTGTGCAACAATTAGAGGTTCCCAAAGAGACTAGCCAACCCCAATGCCACCAATTGGAGGAAATCCCTTAAGTAGCTTAGTGAATGGTTTCATTAACCATTGTTTATCTACAT
>NW_012148618.1:10551790-10552098 GCF_000956105.1 Propithecus coquereli
GGACAGTCACTTCCTCTCTGTGAGCTTCCATTTCTTCATTTGCTATAAAATGAGAATTGGGATGTATGATCGCTAAATCTCTACTAAAGTTCTATCAATACATTCATTCATTTATTCCAGAGCATTTATTAAGCACCTATGATGTGTCTGCTTCTGTACTAGGTTCTGGGACCACAGCTGGGAAAAGATAAATGGAGCATTCGCTCTGATTTGATGTTGCTTACAATCTAGCAGACATCTAACAGCCCATTAACATACCCTGGCTTAGCTTGTTTTGTGTAGCTATAACAGAATACCTGAGGCTGGGT
>NW_012148618.1:10552148-10553640 GCF_000956105.1 Propithecus coquereli
ACATTCATTCATTTATTCCAGAGCATTTTTTAAGCACCTATGGTGTGTCTGCTTCTGTGCTAGGTTCTGGGACCACAGCTGGGAAAAGATAAATGGAGCATTCGCTTTGATTTTATGTTGCTTACAATCTAGCAGACATCTAACAGCCCATTAACATACCCTGGCTTAGCTTGTTTTGTGTAGCTATAACAGAATACCTGAGGCTGGGTAATTTACGAAGAAAGAAGTTTATTTGGGTCACCATTCTAGTGGCTGAAAAGTCTGAGATTGGGCAGCTGCATCTGGTGAGGGCCTCAGGCTGCTTCCACTCATGGCAGAAAGTGGAAAGGGAGTGGGTGTGTGCAGAGATCACATGGTGAGAGAGGAAGCAAGAGAGAGAGAGAGAGAGAGAGAGAGAGAGAGACTGAGGAAGTCAGACTCCTTTCAACAAGTGGTTCTCATGGCAACTAATCTATTCCCGCGAGAGGAAGAACTCACTCACCTCTGCAAGAGGGCACAAATCTATTGGTGATGGATCTGCCCCATGACCCAAACACCTCCCATTAGGTCCCACTGCCCAATACTGCCACTTTGAGGATTAAATTTCAACATGAATTTTGGCAGGACAAACCACAGCACACACCAAAACAGATAATGATTCAAATGTGGTATCAATTCACTTCTCACTCACGTAAAGTACAGGAGTTTCTGAACAACAGGCGCTCTCCGCAAGTACTAACGCAGGGACCCATGGTTCTTCCTTTTTTGTGGCTCTGCCATATTCACACTTGGCTTTTGAGGTTGCCATGGTTATCTGCATCAAGCTACCGGATAAGGAAAGGCAGGATGGGGGCACCCGCATGCAAGGGGCAGTCTGGGTCAGTCATGTGGTCCCCCCTAACTGCAGGAAGGCTGGGAAATGCTGTCTAGTTCTGTGCCTAGGAAGAAGAATAAACAGTTTTCGTGGAAAACTAAACCAGTCTCCCCCAGGGCGTCAGGAGAACAGATAAGATGTGAAAAAGAAAAGGAAATTCTGGAACGGAACTCAGGGAAGGCAGAATTCATGCAAAGGCAGGGAAGATGGGAGAGAAAATGGAAACAGAGCAACCCAAGGGTGTCCAAAGCAACAATAGACTCTCAGTGATTTGTCTCCTCACATCTTGTGAGGCCCCCACCACATCCATGGCAACAAATTAGTGAACTTTCCAGAGGGTAATGGATTGTCAGAGGATAGACAGTGACACATAGTAGCTGAGGACTGAAAACCATTGGCACCACAGGAGATGAACTGATACACAGTGGCTGAAAGCCCATAAAATTAGCCCACTAGTCCCAGTTGCACTAAGATGTTCATAAAACTTCTGCATTCCTAGTGCAAATCAGTCTTATGAATCCACAGCTGTGCACTATGCTCAGAGCTAGGCTGGACTTTTTTTGGACAATAGGATTATTTAAATTAGGAAATGTTACATGAAAAATATGGATTTTTATGTTGTCTTGAACAATCAAAAGA
>NW_012148618.1:10553690-10554607 GCF_000956105.1 Propithecus coquereli
GATTAAATTTCAACATGAATTTTGGCAGGACAAACCACAGCACACACCAAAACAGATAATGATTCAAATGTGGTATCAATTCACTTCTCACTCACATAAAGTACAGGAGTTTCTGAACAACAGAACGCTCTCCCCAAGTACTAATGCAGGGACCCATGGTTCTTCCCTTTTTGTGGCTCTGCCATATTCACACTTGGCTTTTGAGGTTGCCATGGTTATCTGCATCAAGCTACTGGATAAGGAAAGGCAGGATGGGGGCACCTGCATGCAAGGGGCAGTCTGGGTCACTCATGTGGTCCCCCCTAACTGCAGGAAGGCTGAGAAATGCTGTCTAGTTCTGTGCCTAGGAAGAAGAATAAACAGTTTTCATGGAAAACTAAACCAGTCTCCCCCAGGGCGTCAGGAGAACAGATAAGATGTGAAACAGAAAAGGAAATTCTGGAACAGAACTCAGGGAAGGCAGAATTCATGCAAGGCAGGGAAGATGGGAGAGAAAATGAAAACAGAGCAACCCAAGGGTGTCCAAAGCAACAATAGACTCTGAGTGATTTGTCTCCTCACATCTTGTGAGGCCCCCACCACATCCACAGCAACAAATTAGTGAACTTTCCAGAGGGTAATGGATTGTCAGAGGATAGACAGTGACACATGGTAGCTGAGGACTGAAAGCCATCGGCACCACAGGAGATGAACTGATACACAGTGGCTGAAAGCCCATAAAATTAGCCCACTAGTCCCAGTTGCACTAATATGTTCATAAAAATTCTGCATTCCTAGTGCAAACCAGTCTTATGAACCCATAGCTGTGCACTATGCTCAGATCTAGGCTGGACTTTTTTTGGACAATAGGATTATTTAAATTAGGAAATGTTACATGAAAAATATGGATTTTTATGTTGTCTTGAACAATCAAAAGA
>NW_012148618.1:10555857-10564123 GCF_000956105.1 Propithecus coquereli
CAGTTAACCATACAGGGAAATAGGGGCTCTGACATGGGCTGCCAGGCCAGGCAGAGTGGGAAATTTTGGCAAGGTGGCTGGTAGGGCCGGGCATGTCTGGGCTCAGCACAAAGGTGTTAGCTTAGCCTACTAATATTTTCCTTGGACAGCAATAAAAGTCTTACTGGAAGTATCTTGCTATTTCCTCTCATGCTAACTCTCCTTTCCACTCTCTTCCAAGAGGAAGAGAGGCAAGGTCGCTGTGTTCTGACCTTTTCTGGGAAAACTAATCCAAGGTTCTGGTCATTTTCAGGGTCTGACAATATCTTCATTCATTCATTCTATCAAAGTGTATTTATTGACAATCTCCTATAGGCTAAGGGCTAGATGTAAAGCAATGAACAATCAAGATTTGGTGTTTGTTCTCATAGAGTTTGCTCTCTATTTTGGTGGAGAAAGATAGTAAAACAAGTAGGCATATTTCTTAACTAATTATGATAAGTATTTTGCAGAAAATAAGCATGGTGCTCTGATAGAAATTGCAAACAGTATGGTGGCTGCTTAGTCAGAGAAAGCCTTTCAGAAGACACGGTGACCTGAAGCAAAAGAAGGATCCACCCAGGAGAAGAGGAGCAGGAGAGATTGTTCCACGGAGAGGAAACAGTATGAGAAATCTTCAGATCTCTGAGAGGCCTACAGGAGAAGATATCTAGAGCCTGAACCCAGGCCAGATGTGCACAATGAAGGGGTACACAGACTAGCCTGAAAGTGAGCTGGAAGGAAAAGAAAGGACATTCATTTGAGACATTCTTACAGCTCTCAGATTTTAGAGTCTGGTGACTGGCACAGAGCAAACCAGACTTTTGACCAGCTCATCCTCACATGGAAAGGCCACTGTGCTCACCAGAATGACCCACAAAGCATCCACCTTCCATCCAGAGAACATGATTGGCACCAGCGCTGCGGGAGGGAGCTGGGAGTCTTTGCTCTCTCTCCCTCACCACCCACATGTTGACCAGTCACCAGGGTTCAGGGCTGGTTTAAAGGGCACTGGCAGTGCTCTGGAACACACCTAGGGCAGGCAGCAGAACACACCTGCCCATGGCTGGCCTGGGTGAAAGGTTTAGGATAGGAAATTGGTTTAATAACCAGGTCGTTTATTATTGGGTCACAAGTTCATGTTAGAGAGATATATGGTTCCTAATAAAAATAGACATCCAGACAGGGAGGATGTTCTTTTAACAACGGGCAAGACTCAGGCTTTCGGTCTGGCAGCCTCCAGAGGCATCGCTCTGGGCCATTTCCTTTCTAGTTCAAGGATTCGTTCTCAATTGCTACGATTATCTCTGACATCAATGCCTTGGGGCACTGGATGTATTTTCAGTTTTGTTCCATTAAAAGTAAATAAATTTTCTGGAAGGATAATACAGCCCGGCCAAAGTGTCACCTATGTGGTAACTTTAGGCCAATAGAATCAGACCTATTTGAACAAATGTCTGGGGAGCCCTTTGGGAAAGGTGGAGGGGAGGCACCTTGACAAATCCTAAATCACGTGTTTGTTTAGTTTGGCATTTGCTGAAAAAGCACTGACTCCCTTTGGCAAAATGTGGACACAAATTCAGTGTTCTTCATGCATAGCCTGGACCCAGTCATTAAACTCAGACCCAGCGCTTTCCATTCTTCATGGTGCAGGGTTTGTGGCAGGAGCACAGGCTCATAACGTGAGTCAGGCTACACAGGCTTATCTACCCCCCGTCACCAGGAATATGAGTTAAATCCAGGCAGAATCAAGTGGAAGCTCACCTTGACTGACTCGGTCAGGCTTATATCTCTCCAACTATTCGTATTTGTTTGTCATTTATTTGTTTTTCGGAGTTATTTCTGCATAAGGAGACCTTTTGACAACATTTCTATATCCCTGTCAAAGATTGTTTCTACCACCTGTATATGTATGAATGCATCTATATGTTTGTGCTGCGTGTGTGAGTCCACGTCTATGTGTGTATGTGTGTCTATATCTGTGTATGTGTCTGTGTTTATGTGTTTAAGCTGAGAAGAACCTCACCGCCCAGGTCCAGTCGTGACGAGGTTGTGAAGCATGCATCTTTCATCCATAAATAGCCACAAACAGACTCAGGCAGAAATTTACCAAACGTTTGGCTTGGTCCCTCGGAGGTGGTGAAAACATGATTTTTCATGAACTTTAAGAGCAGCGCAAGACTTTCCAAGAAGCGATAACATAACCCTGAGCATGTTGGCATATGCAACTTTTCAAGTCCCAACGCCTCTTCTCTGCAGTTCTAGACAGGCATATAACGTAGCAGCGGGACGACTCCTGCAGTAAACAGAAAGGGCGTTGAACTCCTCATGCCTTTCCCCAGTGGCAGGTGGCAATGGAGAAGTCAGGATTCCACCCTCTGTGCCCATAGCCACATTCCCTGGACCTACTAGTTCAGTAAAATCATTTATCTCAAAGACCCACTTTGTTACGTTTTGAGATGGTGCAAGTTATCCTCACTTACCTAACCAGGCTTAACTCTGGAGACTGGGGAGGGGGTGACGGGAGAAGTAACGATGAGCCGCTGAAATGGCTGAAAGATAGAGTCAGCTTTATGTTTGAGATCTGTCATGATAAGGACTGCCAAGACGAGGGAAAGTCTGATACGCATTCGCTCAAGCAGCAGCTCCCTAGTGAGTCCGATGTTGTCACTCCTTCGGTCAACAAACATTCATCATGTGCCAAGCACCGAGTATGAGTAAGACAGAATACGCAATGTCAGAAACAGGAAAACTAGCCACGGTGGCTTTCAAGCAGTCCCTTGAGTCAAGACTTCCCAGAGTTCCTTACTGCTAATACTTCCCCATGTCAGTCACACTAGAACAACATAAAAGTTGGGACATCAGCCTACGGGGACGAACTGTACCCCCTGCCTGACTGTGCGAGTTCAGTGAAAGACATGGCACAAAGGGTGTTTCATCACTGTGTGCAAAGTGCCCCAGAGCCTACAGCTTGCCCCGCGCATTGCCTTGGGAGGCAGGTGCTGCTTCCTCCTTCCCCACCACTCTCCCTCAAGGCCCTCACGGTCTCCAGCCCCACCCCGCGCTCCCCTGCCCGCTGGCTCCTGCCACTCATCTTTACATATCCCTTCCTCGTTTCCAAACCTTCCTCCAATAAGCTGCATGTCCACTTGCATTTCCCCTTTTCTGCAAAAAATGAAGTGCACAGAGATTGTGACATGCTTCAAAGAGGTTTGCTTTACCAAGAAAGTGCTGCAAACTGGGCACCCCACAAGGAAACCACAGTGAGTCACTCAGGGTCCTTAGTTTTTGCCTTTCAAGCTGTTAAATTCAAAACCTTAAGGAGCCCAACTCAAGTCCTAGCAGAGGAGCCTGAGAGGGTCATTCCCTAAGAGGTAGGTCCCACAGAAACAGTGGCCAAGCAGGTCAAACTGAACCCCGTGCTTTTTGTTGGTAGAATTTGAGAAAATCACTAAACACTGACAGGAGGAAGAGTGGAAAGTCCACCACATCTCATCTGACTGCAGTAGGAAATCAAATAATTCGTAGAGAAACTATTCCAGCAAACATATGAGAGGGAGAAAAAAGCCCTCATAGTCTTTAATACAATACAATAACTCATGACACTGATGTCAAGACCCAGTGGCACATGACCAGATCGAGGGTGTAGAAGTCAAGTGAGGAACCAACTCGAGTCGCTATCATCAATCAGGGAGGGACTGCAGGGGAGGGAAGCAGGGCGAAACTTGTGCTCTCTTGCCTGCCACCTCATCTGTCCTGTTTTAAACATAGCCTTTGGTGACAGAAGCAAGAGGGAAGCCATGGAGGTGAAGCCGGGCTCCAGCAGAGACAAAGACTTGACTCTTTACCCTTCGCTTACACTGTAATTCTGCCAACACACCGTCTCCTCTCTGTTCTCTAACACCCAGCAAAGCACCCCCTCCTCTATGAAGCCCTCTTGGGCTTCTCCTGCCCACACCCACAGCCCCTCTTCTGAGTTCCTAGAGCACCTACTTCTGTGCCTCACAATGGGGAGCTTTTTCAGGTTTTCTGCACGTGTATTCACCTCTCTCTCATAATTAAATTTCGATTCCCTTAAAGCTAGAACTATACCTTTTTTTCTTCTTTTCATTCTCCTACACAACCTAGTTTAGAACTAAATATTTCAGAAGTATGTAGTGTATACCTTGGTAGGTAATTTTGACCAGGGTTTTCCCAAAAGCCATTGCCCATGGAGGAACTGGGAGAGCCAACGGCTTATTTGTATTAACTTAGGCGGGGACTTGGTTTACAGCCACCTGCTTGGACTGAGGGCTACCTGTTTTCAGTTTCCTTAAATAACACAACAAACCTGATGTTTCCTGATGTTTCTCTGCTGTCTCTTCTGGCCTCACCCATTACCAAGGCCCATATTCCAAGGAGACATGCACAGCAAATGAAGAACATCCCAAAGTGATAGAGCCCATTCTCGTGGAGCTAATAGCTCCAAACTTCCAAAGCAAAATGGTTTGTCCACTTTTCGTCAAAGCTGGAACCCATTTTGCTACTTTAAATATGAACATGGAAAATTAGAGGGCAAATTTGATCAGCCTCACCCAAGTAAGACCACGTCCTTTGGCCAAGTAAGACCACGTCCTTTGGACACACGGCAGGGTTGCTGAGCAGCCTATGAACAGCGGTGCTTTTCCCACGCTCATTTCCTCAGCAGAAAGGGTTTGACTCCCTGGTTAGAAAACAAGAAAAGTTATTTGTGCAAGAAGTTCATAGTGGGGATACTAACTAACCAGTGAGGTTTGACAAATGTATGGTGACCAACTGGACCAGTTTGCCTGGGATCAAGGCGGGGGACGGGGGTTCCTGAGACCTGGGCCTTCCCATGCTAAAACCAGGAAAGTCCTCAGCAAACTGGGACTAGGCACCACTTAGACACAGGTTGGTGGATTCCCAGGGTCAACCTCCACCCTTTCCACAGGCCCACCCGTCTCTACCCATCTCACCTGGATCATTGCACACAAAGGAATTCCTGGCTCGCTGTGCCCACTTCCTTTGGGGTTGCTGTCAATACCCCTCACTGCCCAGTTTCTCTCTGAAGCCTATCCCTGGGCACTCTCATCACGGCCTGTGGCTTCCTTTCACTTTCGTATATTTCACCCCCAAATCTGTAGCTTAGTCCTGACCTTCACCCTCAGCTCCAGTCTTCCACTCTACCTGTCCATTTGATGTCGGTATCCTTTATGCTGTTGGCTTCTTAAGCTCAACGAAAACTAAACCCAGACCAATGTTGCCTCTTTACTTATTTTTTCTTTCTTTGACATATCAGATCTATGATAACGGCTCTGTTAACCTCCCAGACGCTCACCTGAGCTTCAGGCTCCCCTTCCCTGCTGCCTCCTCTGCAGCCGGCCTCCCGAGCCCACTCCTGTTCCAGAGCCTATGCGTGGCAATTCCCACCAACCACACCTTCCCAGGCCTCCAATCACTGTGGCCCCAACAAAGGTAAATGTCCCCCTTTCCCTACATTTCCCTGACCTCTCGTTCAGAACCACCCAGCGCAGCACTGTCAAAGCTATGATCACACCTCTGCTGAGGACTTGTCACCATTAGTCTGTTCTCCATCTTCACATGTCCGAGTGTGCCACGCCCTTCAAACCACAAAAGGTATGTTCCTGTGAAACCTTGTCTGCCCTGCAGAAAGAAATCTCTCTTTTTTTCTAAATTCCCCAAGCACCTCCTTATTCTGCCTGATATTATAATTATCTCTGTGCATTTTTATCTTCTCTTTCAAATCAAGATGTCCTTAAGAGCAAGAATTGTATGTCATTCACCTTTTTATCCTCACTTAAAATAATGAATGAGTAAATAAAATTCCAGCAAGGTTTGACCTGATGGCGTGCTGCTTTGCACAGATGCTGTTATTTGACTTTTGAAACCTTCTACCTTCCTGTGCCTTCCATCTGCTTCTCCCCATGCTGGTCAACCACCAGCAAAGCCCTGAGAGCTGGGGGTGGACCTTAATGCAAGCCCTGCCACTGCAGAATTCCCAAAGGCCACGCTGGGCCGGCAGGGCTCCGGGGAATGTTCTTCGCCCCCACGGAACTGTGACATAGAGATCCCTTTGAGGTGCAGCCCGATTCCTCCCCTGCCTCTGTCTTCACCTTCGTAATTAGCAGGCTTTCTCAGCCCTCTCTTCCCCCACCACCACCCCACCCCGAGCACTGAGGGCTCTGGGTTTGCCCTGTTTGCTGACCCAGAAAGCAAGAAATGTCTTAATCTGCCTCAGTGTTTAATTATTTTACACAGAAAAAGAAAAGGGCTGGCCTAAGGTGGAGTAGAAGGCACGAACCTCTCTGTGAACACCTGCCGATTACCTTTCTCCTGTTCCTGTCAATCATCCATCATGGAGCAGATGTTCAGAGCTTCCAAGCAGGAAAGAATCTAAACTTGTTGGGGGTCATTTTGTTGTTGTTGTTTTTGTTTGTTTGTTGTTGTTGTTTTTCCCTCATTTCCTTGCACATTTTCCAGTTTGGATCCCGGGCCTCAAATCCCAGCCATCGTGGGGACAGTGCACGCGGTCAGCAGAAAGGTCTCTGGCGGGAAAACTCCCAGGACCCTTGGGAATAAAGGATCAGGGCTGCAACCTGAGACACAGCAAGCCGGTCCCCACTCTGCAGCCACAACGTGTCTCCCTTCAGTGACTGTCCTCCTCTTTCCATAAATGTTTATCAAGCATTTACCATGTGATATTCCAAATAGTCCAGAAGGGGTGAGGCACGGGCACACACCAGGCTGCCGGAGCAGGGTTTGGAAGGGCCCCACGGTGCCAGGTGTTGCTTCTTTTGTTGCTGTATGGTGGGGATGGCCAGAGCTTTCAGCTGAGTGGCTGGGGCAGCTGGGGTGGCAGAAGGGGCACTTGGGGGCTACAGGGATCAACTATTTCCCCACTGGTATGGGATTGTGTCAGCAGTTTAATAACTGGCAGGGCCACACCAGTGTAAACCAGCTGAATAGGAGCCTTTGATACAACAATGTGCCAAGCGTGAGGAGGTCCCTTACCTCATGGGCCCCACAGTACAAAGCAGGAGATGGATACTAATCAAATAATCACACAAGAAAATGGAAGGTCTCAGTGGGGATAAAAAATGATCAAATATCAAACTGTGGCTGTGAAGAATACTACAAAGAAAAGAATTCATTGCAGGGAGAGCATCCAGTATTAGATTTGACCATGTCAGATTGATCAGGGAAGGCTTCCCGAGGAAGCAAGCTTCAGGCTAAGATCTGAAGGATGAGTGGGAATTAACAAGTCAGTCAGGAAATAAAAAAGCATTCTGAACATAAGGAAAAACATGTGCAAATGTCCTGTGGCAGTGAGAACTGAAAGAAGAGAGATGTGGCGAGAGAGGAGAACAGAAAGTAAGTTGAGAGGAAGGAGGAGGATATATAGGACCAGATCATGTGGGGCCTGAAAGTTCTATTTATCTTAAGAACAATGGGATGTTATTACACAGTTTAAAACATTGGGGTGGCATTATTAGATCCACATTTTGAAAAGGCCACACTGACGGCTACCCAGAGAGTGGCTGGGCCTAGAGTAGGAGGTTGGGGGCAGATACTTCACTGGTCATCACCAAGGACCCCCAACGTCCTATATGTGCAGTTTGTTCCTTAAGGCGCTGATTTCTCATCTTGGGAAGAAATGATTCCCTCCCATTAGGCGGGGCTCTGACAGATATCTCATATTAATGAAAATAATGTGGTTATGCAGTGGAGAGAAAAGCACATAGTGGTTAAAAAATGATATGCTATCAACACCTTCCTAAATAAACTAACATGTATTTGGCACATACCCTAAGAGCTAAGTGCCTGAGTAAGCATTGCCATTTATTGCCTCTTTAGTGTTTAGAACAACTTAGGTAAAATGACGTCCATTTTATGATGAGAATATCAATACTTAACAGAGTTAACTAGCCAAGAACTCCACAACCCAGGGCTTTGTCATTCCTCCACTTTCGCTTGTAACCCAATAATTGTTACATGGTGAACATGTTGTTGGCTCCATGATACGCTTGGTCTTCAGAGCTTAGTAAGATGCCATCTTCTCAGAAGGAAAATAACCTGATGAAGAAAAGAGTCACGCACATACATTTTTGCAACTAAGTATAATACAATGTGGTGTAAGCTTGCAGGGCACACAGTACAACCTTATATAATTTTTTTCTTCATGAAAAATCAGTCATTTTCTATATTTAAAACTGCATTCAGCTCAGCA
>NW_012148618.1:10565853-10567958 GCF_000956105.1 Propithecus coquereli
AGAGAGAGAGAGAGAGAGAGAGAGAGAGATTAATCAGGGCAGAACAGGCCAGGGCAAATCAGACTTAGCTTGGCAAGGGGTCAGGGACACCTGAGGGCACTGTCACCTGGAAGGTGGCATCACCAAACCCAAGATGGCAAAAGAGAAACGAGGAGCTGAAGAATCCTGGAAAATAAAACGCGTATGCCCCAGAAAGGTTGCGGTGGGCAGGCCATACCCTTCATCCACTCAGAAGCACCAGCAGAGAAGCCACAGGGCACCATGCTGGGCGCTGACGGCCACGAAGCACCCAATGAGTGAGCTTCCCACGCTCAGGTGCTCACCACAAGGGGAGCCACCAGACCCACAGGGACACAGTGAGTTACACATGTCCACCAGCTTTGCTTTATAAGCCTCACGTATATATTATTTAATCTGTATGTGTGAGCATGCTTTGTTCTTAATATTAATGTGTGAATAGACTTAAAATTTAACATTCTAAGTTACTGCAAATTATCTTATGTGATATTGTCATGTCTATTAACTCCTTTAACCAGTATATCTTTAACCAGTATACCTAACTCAAGGATAACCAGTATCCTTGAGTTAGGTGAATTATGCACAGAGTGTTTAATTCTGCTCCACTATATTAAAGCAGACCTCTGATATAGACTGAGGGTATTCTGACTATATATAGAATTATTTCATGCTTAAAGCCAAAAACCTCAATTCAGCATAAACGCAGGCTAATACACAGGTTTTTACCACTCAGTTTTTATGAAAATTAATTATTTCAGGTATTGCTGCCATTGTTAATTTCTTAAGTATGCTTCGCTGGTTTCTCTTCTGTTAAAGCAAAGTGAAGTTTAGACTGCAGTTATTTACAGACCTGGCGATTAGTAAGTACTCAATAAACACTTGTTGAATTAATGAATAAATTCATAACAAATAAGTGAATGAAAAGTTACCCACCCTCTACAACAAGAGCTGACAAACTACAGCCTGTGGGCCAAATCGGCTCACTCTCTAACGTGGAAGTAAATGTGTACTGGACACAGACATGTTCCTTCGTTGACATGTCGTCTCTGTCAGAGTCGAATGCAGCTTTCAGAGTCAAATAGTTGCAACAGGCCAACAAGCCTAGAATGTTTACTATCTAGTCCTTTACAGGAAAAGTGTGTCAAGCCCTGCTCTAAAACACAATGTTCACTAAATAGGTGGGGTGGCTGGTGACACAAACAACTCTGAATTTTTCCATGGGGAAACACATTCAGGTCTATTGTCAAAGGTCATAATGTGAGGGGCCAAGTCTCTAGAGCTGACACTCTTTTCTAAATCATCACCCTGTATTGTCCATCTTTTCCCCTTCTCCCCAAGTTAAATCTTTTCCTGAAGTTCAGGGCTTTCGTTGCCTCTTTTTGCAGTAACAGGAATTCATTGAACTCAAACAAAATAGTAATTCAGCCAAGGTGGATTGTCAAGATGATTGTGACAATTTAGCAGATGCCTAGACCATAAAAAAGAGCCTCTCACATACAGCTATTCTAATTTCTTTCCTCTTAAAATGAAGAATCACTAACTCTTGAGCCGAATTGCTCAGGAATTCAATGTGCAGCTGAGTGGAAATTCTACAATGTTGTAAAATGCCTAAGCAACATTTGTTTTCAATTTCCATTATCCTTCCTCCCCATTAAGAAGGAAATTCTTGTTAGAAAGAATTCTAATGTCAATATGTTTTCATAACACCAAAGTATAAAGTAATTTGAAGAAACCCAAAACCCACCCTTTAAACACATACATGTGGTGTTTTCATACTGCTATTCATTTTTACTGCATGACATGGTACACACAGAATACAAGATGTCTTGAAAAACAAATGGTACAATCCACATCTATTCTGAAAAAAATAAAAACCAAGAAAACAAACAGCATTACAAATAATACCAGTTCAGCCTTCTGGTAGCCAACAAAACTTAGCAATTAATAAATCCCTTGTTTTGTAGCAAATGGTAGGGATTTTTATTCTGGTCATTCAATATGATGATTATTAATCATTATGTTAAGTTGAATGATATAGATTTTTATCAAGGCATTATATAGAGACCCAAAAGCCAAGTATATGTAAG
>NW_012148618.1:10568008-10569862 GCF_000956105.1 Propithecus coquereli
CATTCCTCCACTTTCGCTTGTAACCCAATAATTGTTACATGGTGAACATGTTGTTGGCTCCATGATACGCTTGGTCTTCAGAGCTTAGTAAGATGCCATCTTCTCAGAAGGAAAATAACCTGATGAAGAAAAGAGTCACGCACATACATTTTTGCAACTAAGTATAATACAATGTGGTGTAAGCTTGCAGGGCACACAGTACAACCTTATATAATTTTTTTCTTCATGAAAAATCAGTCATTTTCTATATTTAAAACTGCATTCAGCTCAGCATCTCTATTATGGAGAAATAGACAAACTTGACAGTCAGCATTACTGAGTGGCTTATGTGTGCCAGGCATTGCGTTAAGTGCTTTAAATATATTCATTTAATTTAATCCTCAAAGCAAGTTCACCAGGAATGTAGCAATATTATCTACGTTGTACAGATGGAGAAATTGAGGCTCACGTAGGTGAAGAAAAAACCCAGGATTTCGAGCAGGAACCAAGAGAGGACCAATAACTTGCAAAAGAAAAGCAAAGTCTTACAAAAGATCAGTAACATTAAGTCTATATGAAACTGGAGATATGCTCTGAAATGAGAACCAAAGCCCATGCTGATGCAAGACAAAGTGCCTTAAAACTGACCCTACATACCCAACCACAGGAGTCTGACTGCAAAATAGGTTAGCTTCCCAGAGCCAGCCTCTATGGGCAAACTGTTCCTACTTCTTGGAGTTGTTTTGACGTTAAAATGTGAAAGTTCTTAAAATAAGGAGGGATGTAGAGGCTCCAAGGGATGTTAAAATAATTTGTGGCAAAATAGAGAAAGTTAAATATTCATTAAGGGGCTTTCATTTCAAATGATTGTTTTACCATATCGATGTCTAAATTAGGGAGCAGGAAGAAGAGGAAGAAACTCTTACTTAATCCCTTTTCTGAATTTGCCACAGAGAATGCAGAGAAGAGGCCCAGGGGGTTTTCTACCTCCTCCTGTGTCAGCTGGGGTCTGTGGAGGCTGAGATCCTACCCGGGTCTCCCTGGCAGCTCATCTACGCACTGGGGCCAGGCTGGCTTTGCCAAGAGTCCCCTTGCCAGCCCCTGCCTTCTCCAGCAGACTGAGGGATCCTATGGATATATCTTCTCCAGAGGAGAGCTTTGTCCTGCATTATAACTTCATTATTTTGCCTTTAAATCCAAAGAACAAATGTTGGACTACGAAATCCCAGGAAACATCTGAAATCCAACCCAGCAAATCTCCATAAATTATGTCCAGCCTCAAACACAACTTATCATTTCCAAAAGTCAGGAGGGTGTGTATGTTCAGGGAGCAGACTGGAATGAATGCCCTCTGCTCTGGCTTTGGGTTCTACGTGGCTAGCCCAAGTTACCTCAGCTTCCGAGGGCTGTGGGCACTGGTAGCCCCGATGCGGAAATTAATCCTCTCGCTCTCCTTTGTAGCAGACTTTTCTGTAGGTTTCCTGGGAGGACACTCTACACGCTCAAAGCCCTGCCCGCCTGCCTGCCCTCATATTCCTTCATTCATTCATATATTTAATCACGAATTCTCCAACTGTTCTTTGAACACCTATGAGCCAGGCATGGAACTAGACACTGAGGACACATCGTGAACAGTCACCAGAATTTTGGTCTTCAGGTTTATTCGTTCTTCCGTCTTTACTGCATCTTCACACCTTGCCCAGTAGGAAACTAATTAGAGTACATTATTACCTCAGCACTAATTGATTTATCAGTGCCTAGAAGCACTCACTGGTTAACTAATTTCACTGCAGGAGAACATTTGCAGAAAAGTTTTGAGATACATATAAATATATGCATATATATATGTACGTGTGTGTGTATATATATATATAT
>NW_012148618.1:10572259-10573711 GCF_000956105.1 Propithecus coquereli
TAAGTACTTATTGTTTTCTAAGGATCATATTGGGAACATTAAAAAATGCACAAAGAAAAACATTTTAAACAAACATGTATATTATAGTTCATACTTATATTACTGATAAGATAAAGAGTTTTATTTTTCTTTGCAAAATATTTCTTTCTGAAAGGGTTTAACAGATTCCTTGTTTAGAAAAATAAGCCACCTCCAAACATTTTTTTATTTAGTTCATAAAATTTATATTTACTTTCAACTTTTTAGGGCACTCTGTGCATTAAGAAAAGTGTACCCTAAAATATAATCCTTTAAAGTCATAACTTAAAGGAAAGGATGAAGAAAAGAACTATGAAAGAATATTTTAATCTCTTTTGCATGCCTCAGGCAGATCTGGTTCCAAGAACAGAAGGGAGCAGGGGAAGGGGCATGGAGCGGGGACACAGAAGAAAGAATTGCTGAGTCCTAGGTCTGCTGACTTCCAATAAAACAATTAACATTTAAGCCTCAGGTGCTCGATCTGGACAAAAAAATAGAAATACAAGGCCCTATTTCAGGGGAATTTTGTGAGGATAATATGATATAACATAGGTTAAGTGGATTTCATTAATTGAAAACCATCAAGTATTTATTAGACAATATTAATAGACAACATCAATAAGATATTAAGGGAAAAATCACCAAATAAGTCTTCAAAGCCTCTCAAATCATAATATGGAGAGTTATTCATTCCATTCATTACACCTGGAGCTAATTGCAATCAGCCCTCCAAATCTGTGGGTTCCACAGCCGTGGATTCAACTAAGTGTAGATCAAAAATATTTATAAAAAGTGAAATAAATAAGACAACAATAAAAATACAAGTTTAAAACACAATACAGTATAACAACTATTTACATAACATTTACATTGTATTAGGTATTATAAATAATCCAGAGATGACTTAAAGTCTAAGGGAGGATGTGCGTAGGTTATATACAAATACTCCACCGTTTTATATCAGAGACTTGAGCATCCATGGATTTTGGTATCTGCAACGGAGTCTTGGAACCAATCCTCCGTGGACACTGAGAGAGGACTGTGTAGCCTTAGGTCATATGTCTAACATTTTTTTAAATGGAAATATTCTGCAATTTGACAATACCAATATTTATTCTGCTAAATTGACTTTAGATAGCAACTTTGTTGTTCAGTCTCTTCTGTTGTAAAATCGATCAATAGTGCAAAGGAACAGACATTTCATATATCAGTAGGAACTGAATGAATAGAAATGGAGAGCAATTTAATGGTATCCATAAAAATTTAAATGCCCTCACCTCTGTACCCAGACAGTACACTTCTCAGAATTTATCTTATGGTTACCCTTGCATAGGTACACTATTTTTATTTTCCCTTGGTGATCTTAATGAGTATAAAAATATTAATTCCAATATTATTTTAATAGCCTAGATTAGAAACAACATAAATGATCTT
>NW_012148618.1:10586089-10588087 GCF_000956105.1 Propithecus coquereli
TTTTTTTTTTCCTCTCCTTCTGAGATTCAAGACATATTTTGGAGCTTTCCTCCATGTCTCTCAACTGCTCTTTTCATATTTTAAACCTCTTATCTGTCTTCCCAGTCATTTCTTCAGCTTTATCTTCTAACTCATGATTTTCTCTTCAGCCACGTCTACCAGAGCTGGGAGATGGGTAAGGCAGGTGAGCTGTCCAGGGTGTACAATTTAAAAAACCACTTGCTCTTGGGCTTGTGCAAGTCCAGAGTTGGCAATGACAGCGAGCACTTCCTTACATTGTCACCCTGGGGACACCCTTGCCTCACCCTAGTCTTGGTCCAGATGTCTCGTCTACAGTTAACCTTATCCCTTAAAATGTTTATTTCAATGACTATGCTTTTTACTTCCAAGGTTTCTAGATTTTAATATCTGTCTATTCTTGAGTAATAATCCTTTGCTCTCAGTCCCTCTTGTACCTATGTGATGATTCCAGAGTACTTATTTTGACATATTTTTTATATTGCACAATTGTTTCCTCACATGTGGATTCTATAGATTCTTGGGTCTGTTGACTATCTCATGACAGAAAATTTCCTCATGTGTTTTGTAATTTTTGTTTGAAAGCTTATCTTGTTTGGGAGGTTATCTTTCTGGTAGACTCCCCTCCCTATCAAATGGTTTTAGGGCTGGTTACCTTACCCTGACACTTCAGGTTGGTGTCACCAAGCCAAGATGCAGTCCCATATTCTCAGCCCCCACTGGTAGTGCAGCATCAAGGGCCATAGCTATGCAGCAGGGCCTGGCTCCCATTCTGGTGTAGGTGTCTCCTCTCTCTCCCAGAACCAAAGAAATCAGGCTCCAATGATGGATAGTGGAATTTTTCATTCTTGATTTACTACTAGAAGCTGTTAACGCTGATCTCAGCTTTATCTGGGAAGCCCAGCTCAGGTGTTCTACCTTTTGTGGAATGAGAAATGCCTTCATCACCAAATGGTTTGTGAAGCTTAGTCTGCACTATTTGTGTGTGCATATATATGTGTTTACTCTGTATATATACATATATACACATATATACATATATACATGTATATACATATATATGTACATATATACATATATACACATATATACATATATACATGTATATACATATATATACATAGTATATATGTGTATACATATATATATACACATATACATATATATGTGTGTATACATATATATATAGTATATATAATATATACTATATATGTGTGTATATATACGTCCCATGCACATATACATACAAGGGCTGTCCGGAAAGTATCCAGCCATTGTTAATATAGCAAGAATGGTTACATGGCTGGATACTTTCCAGACAGTCCTCGTATACACACACATATATGTTATCTATGAGCCAATTGCCTTCAGCCTCTGTTCACCGCTATAGGTTTTTGTTAGTTCCAGATCATCCTTTTTGAGTATGATCATGTTTTCAAAAAGAAATTAAACATAAGTTTGTTTTTTTTTATCATTCGTCTCTGTTAAGAGGCAAGGAGATTATGTATATGCTTGTTTTGCCATCTTGAAATCTAAAGACAATCTTTAATATATAGACTATATACAGGGTAAATCTAAATTTCTGGTTTTTAAGTTCTAGGCTAGTGTTAATCACAGAAGCAAAGTCATGCCTTTTTCCTGGAAGCCCCGTGTAAGCCTTGAGAGTCTTTCGTGTTTGGGCTCAGGAAAGGGGGACGGGACACACTAATTTACCCTCTCCACCAGCACCCACCACCCGCCATGTGATTTACAGCTGTTTTCATTGTTCTCTCTAATTTACTCACTGTGAGATTAGAGCATATTCACCCATAGAGCTGAGCAGTGTTTACCGCTTCTAATCTTATTAAGGCCACAATATCTGTTACCGATTTTTACATGAAAAAAATCATAAAAATTAGTAGCTTATCTAACAAAATATGTGCAGACCCTATAAATTGAAAGTTATAAAATGCTAATAAAAGAAATCAAAGATCTAAATAA
>NW_012148618.1:10588137-10594173 GCF_000956105.1 Propithecus coquereli
CTGTGTGGGGACATCACAGAAAGCCAGCTCTTCTCAAAACCTGCTGAGATGACCACAGGAAAAAAGAAGAAGAAGAAGAAAATAAAATCATCCAGACAGATTCATGTCATCCTGGTTAGGACTCATTTCTCTGCTGGACCAGAGGACGGTCATGGTAAGAATTGTGTGTTCCCCTTTTTGCCCTAGCCCTGGAGGTATGCCAGCACTTGAGTCAGGGGCCAGTGGGGAAAGAGGCAGTGGTAAAGACAGGACAGGACAGAGTTGGGGACATTAACATAAATGGGGCAGGTGACAGTGTGGAGCACGGCAGGCAGATCACATCTGCGGGTCCGGCATCTGGATCCAGTCCATCTGGTCTGGTGTGAAAAGAACAACAGCAGAAATCTCTAGGCAGTGATGAAATGCAGATTTCTGCAATTGGTAAGCTCTGAAACCATTTGTGGGGAGAGGATTTTAATCTAATTTAAGTTAGGATGCTAGTTATAGTTAAGTGATGCTGGGATTGGGTCCAGCTGCCGGGAAGAAGAGGCTACAGAACACTAGCTGAGCTTCAGCCTCTTGTGGGTAAACTTGGTTGAGAGCCAAAGCCCCAGCATAGAGCAGGCACCAGTGGAAGACGCCAGGGGTGAGCAGACAGAGGAAGACCTCACCCCACACACATGGGGCCAGGCAGCAAGACCAAGTCCAGACCCCAATCATCAGAAGAAAAGTGTGCATAATTTCTAAGTCGTGATCTTTAACTCTCTGCTCCTTTTTATGGTTTTATTTTTCTTTCTCAGAGAACTCAGTCTGATGTATTCCATCATTATTACTTGACTGATTACTCCAAATGTCTCCAAGCCTGTCCTAACATGCAGTCTTCAATACTTCTCTACAAGGGTTCTTTCTTTGCTCACTCACTTTCATCTATGACTACAAACTAGACATTTCCTCTGGATATTTCGCCATCAATTTTAAACTCAACATGTCTTCTTAAGCCAAATTCAACCTCTTCCTTTCCCTTCTGTCTTAATCCATGCTATAATGAACTACCTCAGACTGCGTAATTTATAAACAACAAAAATTTCTTACAGTTCTGGAGGCTGGGAAGTGCAAGAAGGGAACTCCCTTCAACCTCTTTTATAAGGTAACTAATTCCATTCTAATCACCTTCTAAAGGCTCTACCTCGTAATACTATCACATTGGCAATTAAGTTTCAACATGTGAATTTGGAGGACACATTCAGATCATTTAGCACCTTCCTTTCCTCTCACCTTCCTTCCTCTCTCCCCAGCTTCTTTATTCTGTCAGCAATATCTCCATTATCTCTGTCACCCCAGTTCAAAACTATGTAACTATTTCTGCCATCTTAGAAATCCAGTCACAGATTTTACATTCACTCATCCAAATATTATACCAAATGCATCCTAGTGCAAAACTACCTTGCAGGTACTATCCCTCCTTAGAAATACACCCGCTTTCTATCCATTCCTCACTCCCATCACTACACACTCAAGGTCTTCATAACATGTACTCAGTTATGGCAAAAGCTTCATATCAGGCCTCCATGATTCTGATTTCTAACGTTTCTAGCCCATTCATTTCCTTAGATTAATTTTAACATAGCATTTTCATGTAGGTACCCCATTATAATTGCCTGGTGCTTAACTGCACCCTTTCTAAACCGCATGCTCTTTAAGGGAAGGCTCACATTAATCTTCCCTACTATTGTATCTCCAGAGCCTACACCAGCTTGTGAAATGTGATAGCTTCCAAGAAAATCTGCTTCATAAATTCTCAAAAACGATCACCGTCTCCCTATAACTTGTTGCATCGAACCGCTCCATCCCTGCTTAGCTTTCACAGACCTTCATCATCTGGCCAGTGTGTCCACTTACCCCTACTTCTCCCTTCTCTGCCACCTGCCTCTTCTGTACCCCTCAGGCTCATTCCCTCACTCCAGGCTAATCCCCATCTTCACAAACTTATCCCCTCTGTCCTGGTGACTGCAATGCCTCCCATTTCCTTCCTGTTCAAAGGGTGGTGACTCTGTACTGAGCAGTAGCAGCTTTTCCAATGAGAAGAAGGGAGCAGTTGAAGAATGATGGCCGTCCCCCTCCCCACCTCCTCCAAGAAGCATTCGCTGTCTCCTCTCTTCTCCCAGTGTCAGAGAAAGGCCATGCTCTTTCCAAACTAAGAACTGAATCCAAGTCCATCGATGACAAAAATAGAGCCAAAAGGCAGAAAGTAAAACCTGGCAGGGGCTACAAAAAAGTCCATCTTTGAGCACCCAAGTCCAGCAGGGGAGGCAGGCAAGGAGGCTCCCAGACACGGATCTGTCAGAGGCAAGGAAAAGGGCAAAGCATTCATTCACCTCCGGATTTCCTTACTCACCTGTTCCTTGGGTAAAAATTGGGCATCTGGAAAACCTGGTTTCCTGTTATTAACACCCTTTCAATCCCCTCTGCATTGTTACTATCTGGAAACTAAGAAGCTGAAACAGCTTTTCAGGGATGCTGCAGCCAAAGTGTTTGAGGCTGGAGGCAACTGATCATTCTAGACACCGTTTACCCATGGTCGAAGGAGACCGCAGCCACATGCTGAACATCCGTCCCACTCTGCAATTGCCATAAAGCACAAGTTTGATTAAATTTAAAATTTTCATTGCATGCCCTGTCACATGCCAAACGCTATGGGATATTCTAGGTATAGACAGATGAATAAGACATGGTCCCTGGTGTCCCTGACCCAGCAGCCTGGAGTAAGGCTCCTTCTAATGCCCAAACTAATCTTCTTGAAGTGGAGTCATGTGGCACGTCCTTGTCACATTCTGTTCTGAGCCATGTTCCCTCTAACTGCACCAACGCACCAGGCTAGCCAAACTCAGCCTGATCTCTCTGTGTCTGGTTACGGACTGGTCATTCTGCTCCTGGCTGGCTGAAGTTTGACAGGAAGTCAAACCAATTCTCATGAAACTAACAAGAAACTCTCTCAAATGGAACTCAGAAGAAGCCTCCCTAAAACATATTAAATTTATATAATTAATATAGCAAAGATTTTTAACACATAAGGTCACCAAACCTTAGAATTTAGTCCTTCAGCCTATACAACTGACAAAATTCCTCCAAAATGCATTCATCTTGGCAAAAGTTGTAAAGGAAAAAAAAATTATGGATCTCCATCAACTTCCAGCAAAGAATTTGGATATGGTAAATTTCTGCAAACCTGGCCTCTAGCAAAATTTTTTTGTTAACAAAGTTGTGATAGAAATTGAACAAAATGCAGAACCACAAATAGCATGTCATAGGGAAGACAATCAGACACGTGGCACAGTGGAAGAATATTGAACTTGAATTCTAGCCCTTCTTGGCCATTTTCTATAATAGCTCTGCGGCTTTGGGCAAGTAATGTTACATCTCTATGCTTCAGTTTCAGTTTCTTTGTTGCAAAATGATAATACCTCCCCAGACTTGTCTTAAAAACATAACAGGATACTATTAAGTATCTGTTGATAAGAAAGCAACTTATGAAATGTAAAAGCTTTATCCTGATGTAATGTCCTAATTGTTGTATTAATTGAGTCCAAAATGAATCTATTCCTTAGCTGGCATACATCTATTTTCTATTTGAGATGGGATGAGTTAGGGAGGTGAATATTTAAATAGATGTTTATCTCTAAATTATTTGAGGCTCCTCTGACCACAGCACTGCATCGAGGCGATACTCACGGAACCCACACACACTGAGCACCCAGACTTCATAAGTAAGGTCTCAAGGTGTACCTGGAAAAGTTGCCTCATGATCCTGTGCTATCTCGGTACACAACTACAACCTTTCTTCCAGCCACGCCTCACTTCTCTTGCCTAGAACAGGGGTCACCCTTTTGTGTATTTTTTACATTCTTTAATATACCTGGCACATGGTGAATGATCTTTATTTTATGTCTTGTATTTGTGCTTTGATGATAACCAGGCAATTTTTCTCTTACTTAGTTCAGTTTTCTCATTTTTAACTGAACTCTCAAGAGTAAGCTGTTTTTGTCTCTGTTTCTTGATCTTTTGGTCTCCCTATCTCTTTGTCTCTGTTTTTTCATTCCTCTGTTTCTATGTCACTTTGTGTCTCTGTATTTCTGTTTTTCTCTCATGCAAGCACACACACACACACACACACACACACACACACACACGTGTTGATGCAATTCAGTGTCCTAATTTAGCTCCTAAAACTTCCAGTAAGATGTTTGACTTAGCATCAGCTGAGCCACAGTTCACAGTGTAACGTTCTGCAGGTCTTCCCAGGCAAGTTTGGACTGCAGGCTCTGCATGATTTTGATTGGTGTGTTATCTGTACACAGACACTCACTGTAAAAGAAATTACTCACTCATGGAAAGAGATGCCAACCCCCTAATTTAAAAACACCAAATGAGTAATTCCCAAAGCATATTTTTCTCCTTCAAACCCAAAACATTTTAATTACCTTGAAATAAACAAAGAGCCTTGCAGAGCTAACTCAAATTGTTTTTCCAAAATTCACCCTCTCCTATGCACTGAGGATTTCCACCTGCCCCAAATTTCTTCATGACTTGAGCCTCTGTTTATTCTACCACCCATGTGATAAAGACCCCATTAAAATGGATAAGTAAACTCTGCACCCATTTCTAGTCCTAAATTGGCCCAAGGGCTAAAGAAAGCACAGAAATAAGCAATGACCCATCTCCTTGGTTAAGTGTGCATTGACTGGGCCAAAATGGTCAGGCTTCCTGCCTGTAGCTACATACTTAGTTGTGATAAGGAGCAAAGAAAAGCAAACAGCTTCAAGGACTGAAGCGTATTCTCTCTACTGAAAGATTTGTGCTGTTAGTATTGTAGTCTGATAAGCAAAACACATTCCCCTTGCCAAAGGAGGCTGATTCCAAGAGCAGAGGCACGGAGGCCTGAAAACATTTCCCCATGCAGTAGCAAGTAGGAAAGACCTGTAGCTGGAGTGCTTTCTAGCATGCATCCAGCCTAACTCTAAACTACAGCTGCAAACACAAGGTTTCCACTCCTCTCAGAGAGTGATGAGACAATCAAGTCCCTGTAGAGCCACTGCTGCTTGGAAGTGGCTGAGAACTAGAAACCAGTTGTGGACTGTCTACCAGCTAGACAAGTAAAACTGAGGACAAAATCTCTGCGTCATACACAATTCTCACTGCTGGGCCAATGCCCTGAGATTAAAGAAAATGTACCCAGGCCAATTAAACTGGCCAGAGTCACGGGCCTATCAGGGTTTTGGGCCCTTCATATTTTCAGCAATGAATAATGAAACATTTAAAATCTCATTTATGAAGAACTTTTTTCAATCAAAGGATAAATATCTTTCTTTAATTCTGGAAACTTTTCATGTTATCTCTCTTGATATTTCTTCTTATTTATTCTTTTTTTTTTCCTCTCCTTCTGAGATTCAAGACATATTTTGGAGCTTTCCTCCATGTCTCTCAACTGCTCTTTTCATATTTTAAACCTCTTATCTGTCTTCCCAGTCATTTCTTCAGCTTTATCTTCTAACTCATGATTTTCTCTTCAGCCACGTCTACCAGAGCTGAGAGATGGGTAAGGCAGGTGAGGTGTCCAGGGTGTACAATTTAAAAAACCACTTGCTCTTGGGCTTGTGCAAGTCCAGAGTTGGCAATGACAGCGAGCACTTCCTTACATTGTCACCCTGGGGACATCCTTGCCTCACCCTAATCTTGGTCCAGATGTCTCGTCTACAGTTAACCTTATCCCTTAAAATGTTTATTTCAATGACTATGCTTTTTACTTCCAAGGTTTCTAGATTTTAATATCTGTCTATTCTTGAGTAATAATCCTTTGCTCTCAGTCCCTCATGTACCTATGTGATGATTCCAGAGTACTTATTTTGACATATTTTTTATATTGCACAATTGTTTCCTCACATGTGGATTCTATAGATTCTTGGGTCTGTTGACTATCTCATGACAGAAAATTTCCTCATGTGTTTTGTAATTTTTGTTTGAAAGCTTATCTTGTTTGGGAGGTTATCTTTCTGGTAGACT
>NW_012148618.1:10595283-10611303 GCF_000956105.1 Propithecus coquereli
TCATAAAAATTAGTAGCTTATCTAACAAAATATGTGCAGACCCTATAAATTGAAAGTTATAAAATGCTAATAAAAGAAATCAAAGATCTAAATAAATGAAAATATGTACTATGTTCATGATTGGAGGATTCAACATATAGATGTAATACAATTCCTATCAAAGTCTCAGCGAGAGTTTCTGGAGGCATAGAAAGACTTATTCTAAAATATATTTGAGAAGGAAAAGAAACCAGAATGGCTAACCCAATTTTGAAAATTAAATGCAAGGAATCACTGTCCTAAAAGTAAGACTTATTAATAGCTATAGTTATCAATACAATGTGCTATTGGTGAAATAACAGACATATATGTCAATGGAACAAAATAGAAAAACCAGAAATAGACACTGATTGATTTTTTTTTTTTTTAAATTGGTGCAAAAGCAATTCAACAGAGGCTGGCTAGTCTTTCCAACAAATTGTGCTGGAACAAAAAGTAGACTAAAACTGAAAACAGATTAGTGGCTGCCACGGGGCAAAGACAAAAGTATGGTGGGGTAGGTCCAAATACAAAGAAGTAACACAAAGAACTTTTTTTATGGAGTTGGGTGGTGGTCACACAAATCCATATGTAGGATTAAATAGAACCACACACACACACACGCACACACAAATGAATGCAGATTAAAAATATGGTGAAAATTGAATAAGGTCTGAAGTCTAGTTAATAGTAATATACCTATGTCAATTTTCTTCTTTTGCTATTATCCTTCAGCTCTATAAGATGCCACCATTAGGGGAAGCTGAGTGAGGTATACATGGGACTCTATACTACATTTTCAGCTTCTTGAGTCAAAATAAAAAATTTTTAAAAATGAGTGGCTTAAAGCCCCAATCATTTACTCAGCACACCATTCTCATGAGTTGGCAATTCAAGCTGGGATCAACTGAGCCATCCTTCAGCTAGTCTCAGCTCCCGTAATTCATGCCTTTGCAGTCAGGTGCCAGTCAGCTAAGTGTCTCTGCTTCTGGGGCTTGGCCCGCTGGGGTGAGGGGGAACTACACCACGTCTCTCTCCTACTCAGCAGGCCAGCCCCAGCTTGTTTACATGGTGGCAGTGACAGGGTTCCAACAGCAGCAAGAGAGGAAGGTCCAATGTGCAAGCCCTTACAGGTCTCTGCTTGCATCAAGTTGCTGCAGTCCCATGGGACAAAGCAAATCATGCGCCAATCCAAATTCAAGAAGTGGGGAAACAGACTTCAGCTAGGGTAGGAGGAGCTGAAAAATATTGTGACTATTGTTTTTCAGTCTCCCATAGCCACATAAGACCTCTGAGTAATGGAAAGAGAAATTCACTTGGAGGTTCAAGTCTTCCTTTCTCTAACTTGCCACAGACCATTTCTTACAGTCCTAATCCTGAATAATAGTGAACACATGGAGAAGACAAGAGAATAGAAATGTTTTCTTAAGGCGTGCACAAGATGCTAGCAGAAAATTTTCTATTCTCAGGAACTTATTCCATGGACTCAAAGGTCCAAAGACTAAACTGGTCTAGGTCAGCCCCAGTCAAGGGGAGGCTGTGGGAAAGTAAGAGACTAGACTCAAACCTCCCTGAGGGATGGGACCACATCTTGGAATCCCTCAAAGGTCCTACAGAGACAGTAAGCACTCATTTAATATGGCTACTAAGACTAGGAAATACAACCACACTTCCCTTGTCCCTCTAACCAGGTAAGCTAGCACATGGCACCAGTGAGGCGCAGGTAGACCAGGGAAGAAGAAACTTTCTGGACTGGAAATATTGTTTGGGTTTTTTCCCTACTTTCTACTTCTTTAGCATCTCATAGTTTTAAAAGTGTCTGTGAGAGTAATTACTGGGCTTACAAGCATTTTGTAAATGAAGGACCTGACCCAACTACTGTTCAGGCCTCTCTGACTTGCAGCCAACAAGCCCAGGCTATAGCAAGGGACATTTGCCCTTGAGTTTTCAGGTTTTCCCAGGACTCTAAGTTCACCTCAGATGATATTAAATAAATTCCAGTCCTACCAGGACCCCCACATAGGGGAAGATTTCTGGTTGTGATCTATCACTTGGCAAACTGATTTCCTTTTCCCTGGTAACTATGTAAATGTGTGCACCCAAGTACAAGACAGTGTTATTCATTGGATGATAAGTTAGCCCAAGACTCTTTAAGAAAAAGCTTAAGTTTGAAGAAACAAATGTCTATTCCCCAAAGATGCACAAATTCCAGAGGTTTTCCGAAGCTCCGGAGTAAGAACCACCCTAAGAACAACAACAACAAAAAAAGGAACCAATATACATGGTTCTCCTCTCAGGAAAGTGACTCTTCTGAGCAGCCCCATCTGCCCTGAAGTCTCTTGGGGCTTCCAGACATTACAGGATAAACGAGACTGATCTTTGAGTGTGTGCATGTGAATACCTTCCCAGTGCATTGCACATGGGGCAGGTGCCAATGTTTAAATGAAGGGCAGGGATCTACGAACTATGGGAATAATAGTCCATAAAGACTATTCCATGTCTTTTGCTTTGAGATTTCATCAAAGGAATGGTATTCTAACTAGAAAGAAAGTTTCATATTAAAAATAGTATATATGAAGTCCTCTAGAACTGCAGTCTCCAACTCCCGGGCCACTGACTGGGAACTGGGCTGCGCAGCAGGTGAGTGAGTGAAGCTTCATCTGTATTGATAGCTGCTCCCCATCGCTCTCATCACCACATAAGCTCTACCTCCTGTCAGATCAGCGGTGGCATTAGATTCCCCTAGGAGAACGAACCTTACTTTAAACTGCACATGCGAGGGATCTGGGTTACGTGCTCCTTATGAGAATCTAATGCCTGATGATCTGAGGTGGAGCTAAGGCAGTGATGCTAGCACTGGGGAGCGGCTGCAAATACAGATTGTCATTAGCAGAGAGGTTTGATTGCACAATAAATGTAATGTGCTTGAATCATCCCCAAACCATTGCCCCCCCACTCTCAGTCCATGGAAAAACTGTCTTCCACGAAACCAGTGCCTGCTAACAAAAAGGTTGGGGATCGCTGCTCTAGAGAATGGAATTGATCTAAAAGATGTTATTACAACATTCAGATGCTCAGTATTTATCAAAAGTATTCCTGTTTCTGGGCCATTGTCAATTTTATCACCCAAAGTATTAATATTTTGTTGCTATGATAAGGCTTGTGTCATTATTGCCATAAAGCATAATTTAATAACAATCATAATAAATCTTATATGAGATTAAAGTTTTACAGCTTCTCTACCATTTCTTATGCAATATTTTGACACCCCAAAACAACCCAGTTTTGTCAGTATGTCAGCATAGTCTTATTAGCCACACTTTACAAATGAGTTTCAAATGTGGAAGGTCACCTTCCCACCAATGGCACACCCTGCTCTACTGAATATAGATTCAGTACCCCCTTTGTCTTGCCCCCACTGTGCTGGAATTCAGCAAAGCAGGACATGTGTTGAAGAGCTGTCTCAGGTACTGGGAAGGATGGGTACTGTCGAAAATCCACACACAGAGGACATGGGAGCCAACATGAACGGGCCCCCACTGGCCACAGTTGGCACAATTTGAGCACCAAAATAAATGATCATAGTAATGGATTATGACTTAATGAATAAGATTCGAATTCATGAGTCAATACTGATATAAATAAATAAATGAAATAGATAAGTGTAGGTGAAGAGAAAGCTCTTCCTTATAGAATTCCACCTAAAAATTATAGAAGGAGTGGCAGAGCTAAAAGATCATTAACAGATGATGAAACTAACAGGGAAAATTTATGAGGAAACAGGATATTTAGACAGCATCAAAGTATTTCCCCACAATTACTTACGAATTACAAGGAGAAGATAGTAACTTTACTGGCAGACACCACCTTAAGCACAGGGTCAAAGTTAACATCCCCAGGAATGGAGTACACTGACACTGTGTGTCTCTTGATGTACTGAGAAACACATAACATCATTTTTATGGCATCTTTGCCAAAAATGTATAACCTGAATCTAATCCAGACAAAATGTCAGACAAACCTAAGTTGAGAGACATTCTACAAAATAGCCTGTACTCTTTGAAAATGTCAAGATCAGGAAAGACTGAGGCAATGTTCCACAATAAAGAGACTAAAGAGACATAAAAACTGAGTGCCATCTGTAATCCTGGGCTGAGAAAAGATAACTATAAAGGGCATTATTGGGGCAATTGACAAAATTTAAATGTATACCGTGGATTAGATACTATTGTATCCATGTTCAATGTCCAGATCTTGATATTTATATTTTGGTTATGGAAGAAACATCCCTTGTTCTTAGGAAATAGATACTGGAATATTTAGGGAAAATGTACATAATGTCTCCAATTTATTCTCAAGTGATACAGAAAAATTAGAGGATAAACATTGGTTCTTTGTCTTAGATATCACAATGGTTTGTGGCCCTCCAAAGGGCCCCACTACATAAACAGGTACACAGTATATCTGTGGTCTTAAATTTTCATGAGGTAAATAATTAGGAAAAAATATCTAAAATGTCTCCTTTGTAGACTAATAATGAAAAAAAAAAAAAAAACATTGAGAAACACATGCAGAGAAAGAGAGACAGAGAGTGAGAGAAAACAAAATCAAATGGTGACCGGGGTAAAGGAAGAGTATATAGGAATTCTCTTTAAGTTTGACATTTTTTAATTAAAAAATTACAAGAGGCCGGGCACGCTGGCTCACGCCTGTAATCCTAGCACTCTGGGAGGCCAAGACAGGCAGATCGTTTGAGCTCAGGAGTTCAAAACCAGCCTGAGCAAGAGCGAGACCCCGTCTCTACTAAAAATAGAAAGAAATTAATCGGACAACTAAAAATATATAGAAAAAAAATTAGCCGGGCGTGGTGGCACGTACCTGTAGTCCCAGCTACTCGGGAGGCTGAGGCACAAGGATCGCTTGAGGAGTTTGAGGTTGCAGTGAGCTAGGCTGATGCCACGGCACTCTAGCCTGGGTAACACAGTGAGACTTTGTCTCCAAAAAAAAAAAAAAGTTACAAGAAAAATATATATATTTGGAGGCAGACCATCCACAAAAGAAAATAGGCACATAGCCAAGTAAATATTTTTTATTGTTGCTTCTCTAGAACACAGTGTGTGTGTGCGCTCGTGTATATCACTCATGTGGTTTTGTGACTCTTTTATGTCTGGCTGGTCTTCTCACTGTTTGAGGACAGAAGTGGCTTACTTGGACCATTCGCTTATTAAGGAGAGTATTGTATGTGGAAGATAGAGGTATCTAGTTTCATGAAGGACAGAGCAAACCAAAGATTTTAAACACCAGCAGGTAGGATCTAGATCAGAATGCAACAAAATACTTTCTTTCTTTTTTTTTTTTTTCAAAATGCTTTCTTTAAGTATAAAGAGATGGGAATAGAAGTTACCGGGCTGGTTATGAAATATTCTCTCACAGAGATTTTTAAGATATTTATGAATACCATAAGGCACACTTCTGTAAAAGGACAGTTCAAGGATAAGGAGATGAATTAATTAAAGCCTTTTTCATTCATTTATTGATGCTTTCAGTGTGCTAGGCACTCGTGGCTCAAAGCTAAGACATGACCTCTATCTGTGGTGAACTTGCCGACTAGTAGAAAGATTATTTTAAGATTTATCTCTCAGTGTAAATATTTTTACCTCATTTCACAGTCTCAGTCTTTACACCTTTTTACCATTTTACCATTATCCTAACTGCTGTCATCGTAAGTAATATATGTCTATTTCCATCTTAGTATCGTCACTACACAGCTATCTTTGCAAAATATGTTCTAACTCCCACTGACCGCACAACACAAAGACAGGTAAGGAGGTCTGCATGCTACAGCCTGGCGACCAGGTGTGCTGAGATGGCAGACAGCTCCCTCAGGAGCCACACGACATTCACATTACTAGGATCACCTGAGGCCCTGCTTGCATGCCCAAAGTGCAAAACTGACTCTGTTGCTGCCATTGGATCTCCTCCCTTGATTAATTAACTCAAAATTGCCTCTCAGTGGCAATCCAGACTTCTGTTTCTAATTTCCTCCTGTGCTGAAAAGTAAATAGGCCTAACCACATTTTCAAGCCCCTGTGCGTAGGCAGGCCTTTTGTGCTTACAGCAGACCAGCACCCACTGGAAGACATCTGGGCTGTTGCCAAGGTGGGTATTTGATTTCTCTGTTGTCTTTCAGGATAACCTGGCTGACCACAATCCCTCTCCATCATTCCCCTGCAGTGTGCTTGAACTGCAGCCAAGAGCCCATCCTACAAAATGATCAAGAAAAACAAAAAAAAAGGAGGAATTTTATTTAAAAAGGGGCCATGCAAAAAATTAGGGTTCGTGACTATTGCCCCATATGTCATATTTGCTTTTTACATTTTTCACTCGTGACTTCACAAAAGCATCCAGACCCGAATGCACAGTCATATTTGGGAATAACTCCAATGGCTTCCCATTCTCTCCTTCCCAACCAAGAAGATTACAGGATTGTAAATATGAGGTAAATTCCTGCGATCCTATTCCTTGGGGCATATGCCCAGGCTTTTGGTTTTGGGAGATGGGGTGTGGGGTGGCAAATGCCTTAAAGGTTTCGAATGACTGTCCAAAGCAAAGCAGATGGTTTGAGCGGAACTGTGCCCAACACATGGTTTGCATGACTGCCGCGCTCTCAACGCCATCTCCATACCACTCCCTTTCTCCCATACCCCAGAAAAATAAAAATAAAAGTGAGTCTCTGCTCACTCAAAAGGTGAGTTTTCAAGGACAAGTCTTCCCATCTGGAAAGGATGATGGCACCAGGCCAGAGCATGACAACAAAGAAGGGCTCAGAGTGTTTCACATATTTTCTCTCAATGGATTCCAAATGTTCTGGTGGACACTCTTTCTTTTCTTCCCCAATAAACTTTCTATTCTACTCCCCACTGTAGCTATTAATAAACTTTTCAACTTTCTTCCAGCCCCCAAACAGTGGGAACAGCATGAACCTCAGCATAAAGGCAGGAAAATATGGGGCATGCACTGGGAAGAGTAAGCAGTTCAGTCGGAGAAAGAGCACACGAGGGGCAGCACCAGGGAGAGAGAAGACCTGGAGCTTGGCCTCAGATACATGGGGCCGTGAGCACCAGGCCAAACATTTCAAACTTCATTTGGTAATGAAGAAACATTCAATATTAAAAGCGAAGCTTCAGAAAATCAACTAATTCCAAAGAAAGACAATGACACATCAAATAAAGAGAGAGAAAGCCAAGCATGAGAATTACAAGGATATGAATGATTCACCTCAAGGCTGGATTCTTGTGACTGACCATCAGGAGCCAGGCATAAAAGGACAAATGAGAAGCTTAAATAAATCTTTATCTGATAGAAAGGAGCTCATTAATTCTTGAAAAGAGAACAAACATTCTAGGAGAAATCATGTGGATTCTTTCACATGCCATTACATGACACAATGGGAAAAATCTTCAACAACATTTTTATCACAAACAGAGATGCAAAGTCACATGGTTGCACAGTTCTTTCTCATACTAACATTTAATACAGGCTCTAAGCAGTAAAATACTATCTAAAGAAGGTAGCTATGTTGGGGGCTAATGTGATTCATACATGTGGATGTCTGGTCTTTTCTGATCATCAGGAAATGATGAGCTTAAAATACCTGGAGGAGTGAATGAATAACATTTTTTTCAGGCTCTTCCCACCAAATCTCACTTCTGTTAGCCATTCAGGAAAGCAAATAAATTGGTGTTCCTCTCTCTGATGATTGGATGGTAAACACTATCAATTAAGCAAAGCTCTCTGGTTTTAGATAGAATGACCATATATAAAATGGGCACCCTCCTGATTTATGCCTCCTTCCCCAGAATAATTATAAGTAACCTCTCCTTTCTACCCCCAAACTACCCCAGTTTAGGGGATAAATTATATGGTCACCCTACTTCTCAACATCTGCTGAGTAGAAGGTAGGTTGCCACACTATTATGCAAGTTCAAGAGCTCAATGATCTCTTAAAGGAATGCAACCACTTTCACAAGCAATATCTAATTTGATGACTATTAAAGGATTTGGTGAGGCTAGACTCACCAGTGTATCATCTCTGTGAGCACAATGCTTTGTCTAATCGGACTGTGTCCTCCTCCCAACACAGCCCATCATATCGCTAGCATTGACTGAATGAATGAGTTGGTTATTCATAGTCCTGACGTGTGACATCGCTCTCTCCTCTTGGACAATTATTGGTACCATGACCACATAAGATAAATTACTACATAATTCATCACTTAAGGTGCTCTTCTTCTTTCTTCCTCATTTTTTCCAAGTATTAAGAATCATACAGTCAATTTATAACTTTCTTTTTTAGCATATCTACAGAGGTCTGCCAAAGATGCTCATTCTCCAGAAATCAGCTCACCAAATTTAGAAATTAAACCTCTCAGATGTCACAGTGATCCAGTTCAGGGTGCTATTTCCCAGCAGAGCCAAAGCCATGCATTTTTCACTCTGCCAAGCCAGCAGCATTACCAACATGAAATATCCATAATGCAGGAAATTCCAGTTCTAGGACTCAGACATGTACGGCCCCGGCTATTATTGTTAAATTGCATGTGTCAAGAAGTAGTTTTTTCCTGTTGAACGTAGACAGTACAGCGTGTACACTGTGGTTCACAGAGGTGATGAAAGTGTGGTATGTTAGCAGATCCTGAAAGTGGGTAGCAAATCTAAAAACAACCAATTTAAGGAGATTATTTTTATTTTGATTTTGCATGTAATTTGGAATGTTGCGAGTGATTATTGTGCTCATATTTTAGGAATCATTGAAAGAAGCTTGTGGATTACCTCTTTTGGACAACTTGTTTAAAGAGTACTCAAGTTCAATTAAGTTTGATATTTGGGACACTTTATAAGAAATAAATGAATCTTTATCACTCTGTGTCATCTTGAAACATTTCTAAGTTTATCAGGATTATCCTTATGATTCTATCCTTAGCCATTCTGCTATCATGGCACCTTCAAGCTTGTCTCTGTGAAAATGCAACTATATTGCAATAACATTGTCAATGAAAATCTCGTCCATAGCCACTAATATCATGTCAAAATTTGCTTAGTTGAAGATAAGAGTCATTCGGGGTTAAAGAGAAAACTTGGGGGGAAGCAGAGGAAGTGCAAGAACTCTTTTGAAAAGTGTGTAGTTCATTCTTTTGCCCTTAATGCCTTGTATACAGAAAATGCTAAACAAATGTTACATTGATATTGGTCTTTCTTGCACTGGCCAAACTGAAGGGGGGGGAGAGAGAGAAAGAGAGAGAAAGAGGGAGAGAGAGAGAGAGAGAGAGTGTGCTCTGTGTGTGTGTGTGTGTGTGTGTGTGTGTGTGTGTGTGTGTGTTTGTCTTGGTCTCTACCTGCTTAGCTCTATCATTATTCAAGAACTGATATAGGTCTTTCTTGCACTGGCCAAACTGAAGGGGGGGGAGAGAGAGAAAGAGAGAGAAAGAGGGGGAGAGAGAGGGAGAGAGAGTGTGCTCTGTGTGTGTGTGTGTGTGTGTGTGTGTGTGTGTGTGTGTGCGTTTGTCTTGGTCTCTACCTGCTTAGCTCTATCATTATTCAAGAACTGATATATATTAAAGTTGCCTTTTCTATTGACTTTAGAGCCCACAGGAAATAAAAGAATTTTTTAATTGCAATTCTCAGTTAAATAGCCTTAGGATAAGTAAACATGATATTTCTCTTTAGGAGTTGTCATCTATTTTTCCAGTAGAGATAGGTTTTCCTAGTTGAGTTTGAAATAGGAAAAATATTCATGCACATCTCTTTTTTCATTCTAAGAAATATTTGTTGAAAGCCTAATAAAAGACAGGCCTCAGTTTTGCAATTTATTGGAAAGGATTTACATATACATGTATATCTAAAGTGTGACAATTATATTTTAGCTAATAAGAGGGATATTTAGAAGAAAACTAGAAAAATTAAAAATAAGAAGTCATTAATTCCATTGAGGGGTATTAAGAGAGACTTATAGAAGTGTCAATTTGGGGGTTAGCTTTGAAAAATGGCTGAATTTTTATTAGCGTTTCAGAAGGAGAGAACATCATGAGTAAAAGTAGAGAAGTACAACTGCTGGTTGTGTATTTAACTGGATTTTGTCCATAATTACATGTGAGTGGTGAAGGAATACGAGACATCAAGAAAGCCAAGATTTCTAGATTGGGTGAATAGATGTGAAATGGGGAAATTATGATTTATCTTTTGCACAGTGAGTTAAAGTTACCTACAGGATGTCCTGCTGGAAGTATTAAGTAGGCAATTAGAAACATGGATCTAGAAAAATAAAAGATAATATATGGAAATAAAGATTTGGAGTTAATTCAATATCATATCCAATGAGATGATTCATGGCAAACTGTAGAAACTCACATTATGCCAACATTTAGTGGCTGTGGGTAGACTGTGAAGAGTGGGGAGAGGGAGAAGATGCAGACAGAACCATAGGAGGAGAACCAGAAGAGTTGATTAACATCGAAACCAAGGGAGTATTTCTGAAGAGCTGGCCTTGGCCAATACTGTCAAACACTGCAGAAATTGAATAGAAGGAGATGCAGAAGATTCAATATTGTCAATGGAGTACTGAAATGCACTTTCTAAAGTCCTGACATACTGTTCTAATTAGCCAGAAGGAAATGAGCATAAACATAAATATTATTATCATTATCAGATTTGCCAATATTATATTGATGTCTTTTTAGTCCTAATGAATATCTTACCTTGTGTTTCATTTATGTGAAGGGCTGATCCTTAAATTGGGTAAAAATCATTTCCAATATTAAGAATTATATATAATTTTTGGTTTTCCCATAACCGTAGGCTCAAACGTATTATTGTTCTTTCATTCGTGGAAATGAACGTCAAGTGTGGCAGTTTTTGGAGACTGCAGGTAGACATTTATTTTGAGGTAAGCCCTACCTAAGCCTCTAAATCATAGAATGAGGAGATTGGTGCACCTAACCTTTGAGTAGCTTAGTCATTTTTAAATCATGTTAACAAGTTGCCCTTTCTTGATAATAAATTTTCATATTTGGATCAAATATAATATTATGTAGATGTTGGAGTTTTGCCCTGTAATTGATTAAATATGGAAAAATTGGAAAGCCCATGTTCAACTGGAATTTATATGACCAAGAACTTCTATGTGGTGAGGGGAGTAGAAGAGAACAGAGAGCATAATTTTCTAAGACTGTTTGCCATCTAACTTTCAGTGTGTTTCTTAATCATATTATTTATTTGCATTTTCATTTTTGTGGTCTGGAACTTGAAAACAATTTTAATAGTCCTTTAAAAAGAATTTAAGATGTGAAACAACTCATGGAAAACAAATTTTTTTACAATTCTGTCAGGATCTAGAAAAAATATTTTGTTTTCCTAATTTTCTTTGACCTAGGAAGATGTCCAATAGGAGATGAAAGAAAAATTGGAACCTAGACAGGCATTTCCTCCTGTTGAACTGGCTGTGTGCTTGAGTCCTTAATGGTTAAATTCATAGCATTACCTCTTCTGGTACTCCCTCACAATCAGTCTTAGGTAATATGAGAAGAATCCACTAACTATTTAAATCATTCATTCACCAAATATTGTTTATGTAAACTAGATAAATTTGGGGACTTGAAAGTGGATCATATACGAAGATAAATCAAAAAATAAAAATAATGAAAATACTAGGTATAATAGCATAAGTGATAAGAGAAATTCAGATTTCTATTTCTAGAAATAGGGGGAAAAAGATTTGTAGAAGAATCTATCCCAGTATAGAACATATAAAAGTACTGGATAAAATGTTATAAACATTTCTCAAAATTATGGCTAAATGACATATAAAGTAAAGGAAAAATATAGCCCATAAGTGACAGGGAAGTGAGATTATAGAGCAAGCCAGTGCTAGAGCTGATTTTTTTTTTTTTTTTTTTTGGGAGCATCTGCAAATTTGAATGGATACAGGCTCCATGCAAGAGATACAGGTGAAGAGAGAATTAGTGAACTGGAAGGCTGATATGAGAAATAACCTAGAAGGCACACAAACAAAAAGGTGGAAAACACAAAAGTAAGTTTAAGAGATATGACAACTAGAGTGGAAGAGTCAGCATATGTGTGATGAGAATTTCAGAAGGAAAGAACAGAAAAAATGGGACAAAGACAATGTTCAAAGGTATAATGACTAATAATTTTCCAGAATGAATGAAAGATACCAATGCCCCAATTCAAGAAACCTCATGGATGTATCTTCAGCTTCTAATCCATTAGGCTTTTTAAAGCTTGGGATTGGTATCTTTCATCAATTCTAGAAAATTGTGTGTGCATGTATATGTGTGTATGAATTAAAAGGTTTTCAAAAAAGGCAGAGAGAAAAGAGAGAAAGAAGAGAGGGAGAGAGAGATTAACTTTCTAGGAGAAACAATTAGATTGTCAACTGACTTCTTAAAAACAAAAAAGAAAGTCAAATGACAATGGAAATATATTCAAAATACTGAGAAAAAATTTAAAAATAACCATTGATTTTGAAATGTCATCTAGTGAAGAGAGATTTTTAAACTATGAACAAAATACAGACATTTTCCAATGAGAAAAAACTTAGTTCACTACCAATAGCACCTTACTACAGGAACTTCTAAAAAATATACCTAAAAAAGCAGGCAAGGCTTTGAGAAGGAAGATCCAATGCGAAAGAAGAAGGAATACTGAAAAAATAAAATGGCAAATTTGTGGTAAACAACCATAAACGCTATAAAATGGTAACGATAAAGTCTAATTTGTAGAGTTAAAAAGATCCAGACATATAGGAGAGCTATATAATTGGAGTTAATATATTATAAGGCAGACATTTTCATATTCTAATAGACATCCAAGTCACTAGGGGATCTTGGTCAAGTGTATATTCTGAGTCAGTAGGTCCAGGGTAAAAATTTCCATGTCTATCAAGTTCCCGTATATATCCATGATGCTGATCAATGACTCAAACTTTGACCAGCAAGGTTCTGAGATCTTTATATTATTCAATAATGGGGTACAGAGATTGATTAAATTCATACTTTGTTAACATATATGCATGTTAAAATGAATAAGATAAACACTAAAAGATTAAAATTCTATATACTCCAAACAGAGAAAAATTCATACATTTTGGAAAAAAAAATATGCAATCGATCCAAAAGAAAGCAAAGAAGAAAACAGGAAGTCAGAAAGAAAGGGTGGAAAGGAGGAATAGAAGGAAAAAGAAAGAAAACAAAGAGGAGAATGGAGGAGGTAGGGAAGAAGAGAGGGAGAATAGAAATAAGGAAAGAAGGAAGGGGTGGCTGGATAAATAGACTGCAGAACAAAGTGGTCAAAAAAAACCTAAACATACCAGCAGAAATGATCAATGTAAATAGAGTAAACTTTCTTTTGAAAGGTGGAGATTCAGCTATAGTTTATTTTTTATATTACCTTGTAATAATAGACACATTGAAAACATAAGAAATAAAAACAATGAAAATAAAAAAAGGGAAACTATATACCAGGGAACCAGTAAGCTTCCCAAATGATGAATATCTAATAATAAAATACAAATGGGATATAAAGAAAGAATATTTTGAAAGGCAATGATGATCACTATACAATCCCCATGAAAGTATTAGAATTCTAACTTACAGCCACTTCATGATATAGCTTTACACTGCATGAAGAAAAAAAGTCATAATATATAAGGATATATTGATGAGTCCATCATCATGATAGGATATTTAAACCCATTTTCTCAGTAGTCAATAGATAAATTGAACACTGTAAATTGGAAAGTTCCATGGCCATTAGTGCTATTCACAAAAATTCTGATTTTCCTCTTTCACAGGACATGATCGGAATATGCTCTTCTCCCTCTTGAAGTTAGGTGGGTCTATTGTGGCCATATGACTTGCTTTGGCCAATGAAAAGAATAGAAGTTAGATGTGCTGCTTCCAGGAAAAAGCATTTAATGGCTAGGGTGAGACATTGCAGAAGTCTTTTCCCCACTGTGGCAAACATGAAAACACAAGGTGGGATCCTCTGTCAGCCTGGTTCTTCAGAAAGATGATGTAGAGCATGAGACAAAAATAAACTTTAATTGTGGGGTCACTTGTTACTGCAACATAACCTAACCCATCCTATCCTTGCTATCACAGTCAGGATAGAGATGAATTAAATGACAATTAAGAAGCTAAATCTAGTGAATCTAGTATTTAGAACATGGCACCCAAAAATTGGTAAATAGTCTTGCTTTTATTTAAGTAAACCATTTAGAAAAATTAATACATTCTAGGTCACAAAGCAAGACTCAAAAAACTGCAAAGATTCAGTATTATACAGACCACATGCTAAAATTAGAAATCAAAAAGATAACTCTATTTTGAAAAAAGCTGTTTTAATAAATCATGTGTCAAAGAACATATATTGAGATTTGGGGGAGGGGAAGCATAGAACTACATTATAATGAAAATACTCCTTAATAAAACTTAGTGGATGCAGCTAGAGAGTATCATATTTTAAAATTATCTTTAAATACACGGAAAAGAAGACATGCTAAAAATTACTCAGATAACAATGAAGCAAGTTATAAAAATAACACGTAAACCCAAAGAAAGTAGAAAGAAAATATCATAACAATGACACAGAAATTAACGTAATAGAAACTATACAGAGAAAACAGCCAAAAGTTTTTTGAAAAGACTAATAAAAATAGATAATTTTTAACAAGACTGATCTTTTAAAATAAACGTCAAAAATAAAATAAAATAGAAACTTAACAACCAATACTACATTGATTAAAAAGATAATAAAAAGTACTTTTAATAACTATACAATCACAAATTTAAAAACTTAGATGAACTAAGACAAATTTTTAGAAAAATATACATTATCATAAAAGAATGTAAAGGAGAAATAGAATAGCTCTATAGTCATTAATGAAGTGTATGAGTTCTAAAAACATCTTGATTCATGCAAACTATAAAATTTCATTTATATGAAGTTCAAAAACAGGCAAAACTAATAATACATAGTGTTAGATTATTGGGAACCATGAAAATACCATTGAAGGAGGAGTGATTGGAAGGAGGCATGGGTGGGGCTTCTGTGGTGCTGGCAATGTTTGGTTTCTTGACCTGAGTGCTGGTTACAGGGGTGTGTTCCACTTTTCTGGATGTGTGCTATACTTCAGTGAAATGTGCAAAAACAAAATCTTTACGAAAAGGAAGTATTAGGCCCACATAATTTTACAGGAGAAACCTAAGCAGCATATATTAATAATTCCCATCTTACACAAACACTTTCAGAATAGGAAAAAAGCGGCTTCTCTCTCAACATATTTTGTGAGGCAAGTAAAACCTTGATACCAACACAAGACAAGACAGTACAAGCAAAAAAAATAACATGATAATCTAATTCCTGAAAATAAAGTAAAAACATCCTGAACTAAAACATAAGAAAGCCGAATGTTGCATGTAAGAAGAGAAAGTGAATCATGACCAGGTGGCATGTGTTCTAGGGATACAAAGTTGAGTCAACATTAGAAAATCTATTAATATAATTCAACATATTAATGGACTAAATGGGAGGAAAGCTGAATCATTATCTCAATACAGACAGCAATAACAATTAATGAAATTCAACAATTACACAAGATAAATTTCTTAGCTAACTAGAAATAGAAGGGAAATTTCTTAGACTACTCAAGGATAGCTAAAGAGAAAAGAAAAAAACAAAGAAAGAAAAGAGAAAAAGACACAAAACTCTACCACAAATATATTATTCAATGATGAAATATTAAAAACATTAGTACCTTTAAAATCCAGAACAAGGTGGAGATGTCCGCTCTCACCACTTCTATGCAACTAGTGTCCTAGTAAGTAGTAAAGCAAAATATGTATACACATATATACACAAAATATATACATATACACATACGGTATAAAGGTTAGAAAAAGAAAACAATTATTTACAGATGATATA
>NW_012148618.1:10612607-10676640 GCF_000956105.1 Propithecus coquereli
TTTGGCAACAGGTGTACTCATAAAAAGCTGGTGGGAGCATAAAGCAGAACCACCATTTTCGAAATGCAATTTGACTTCTCTCAATAAAATTTAACAAACGCAAACCCTACAACTCCTACTGACATACCTGATAGCGTAGTTCTCAACTCTGGCGACATAGTAGAATCACAGGGCCTTATCCTGTGAGATCACGATTTAATTGGTCTGAGGTAGGACTCAGCCATTGTTTTTGTTTGTTTATTTGGTTTGTTTGTTTTTGGAAATCTCTCCAGGTGATTCTAATGTGCATGATGATCACCTGGAAAGCTTATTAAAACCCAGATTCTGGGTCCGATCCACAGAGATTCTGACTCAATAGTTGTAGTGGAGGCTAAGCTCCTTGTCCAAAGATCACAATTTGAGAACTAACACCCTAGAGAAATCCTTGTATATGCACACAAGGAGACATGCATTAAAATGTTTATCAGCGTGAATAGTAAAAGTGGAAATAATCCAAATGTCCATCAAAAGAAGAATACAAAAACAAATTGTATAATATCCAAACAATAAAACACTGTATAGCAGGGAAATTTACACAAGTGTTCATGGCATATAGTAAGTGCTCAATAAATGTTAATCCCTTCACCAGTTTACTCCAGCTTCTGCAGTGGCTTGCACTGTGTCTGGTGCTAGTGCCCTACTCAGGAAATAAAATTACAAGAAAGTGGAAGTGTATTTTGTTGAGCTGATACTACATCAGGCCTTACAATGGCAGGTTGGAAGTAAGTCCAGTCTTACATTATTATGAATTCATGGGAAAAACTTGAGATGTCAGCCACCATTAGCAAGAGCTTTGATTTCTTTCAAATATCACAATCTAATCCAAACCAGCTGGCCAGTTAGTGGGCATACTGTCATTTGTCTGTGTCTTTTCATGAATACACTCATGCAACAAATAACCATTGAAACTTACTCTGTGTCCATCACCCTTTGAGGCCCTGTGGATACAGCAGAAAACAAGGTAGACTACATTCCAAAAGGGGTTCCAGATAGTTAAAAACAAGAAAAATAACAAGGTCATGAAAAGTGCTACAAAGGTAATGAAATAGAAGAATTTGATGGAGTGATGGTGTGTGGCTTCTCTAGAAAGAGTGATCAAGGAAGGCCTATCACTGGAGGTGATTTTTCAACTTCAGAGCACCTTCTAAAGGTTGTCTGTTCTAAAGTACCATTAAGTAGAAGTGACAGAAGTATGGCCACCATGTTTGTGCTCCAAAAACCATCCCCACTGGGTTAAACTTTTCTAATAAAGTATTTATCTGATCTTTACTTGCAAAGTCGTGATTCAAGATAATACATTTACATTTGTACCATGTATTGTGGCAAACACTGTAATTTTAAATTATATGTCTAACATCTGACAGCAGCAATAAAAATGTTACTCTATCAAACTCACATGTGGCACTTAAAACATACAAGGTACTGTTCTAAATGGTTCACATGTGAAAGCTCATTCAATCTTCACTAAACCTGTGGCACAGGTATCATTCCTCCCAGTTTATGCACATGAAGAACTGAGGCACGGAGAGCTGACCTGTTTGGCAGAGACAGAATGATACCAACCATTCGCTGCATAGAGCTTATTTCTGAGTGAACAAATTTCATGAACACAATTACTATTCCTTATATTTTCAAAGAACCTTTTTTCCAAGGAAGTAAAGTATTGCTAATAAAGTGTTCAAATGATCCTCACAATAGCCCCAGGAAGAAAAGACCAAGGAAGGGGGTAAGGGGACAGGGTATGTAAGAAGTTCATTTTACAGGGAACAAAACGGGCAGAGGTTAAGCAAGTGGCTTCCTCATTATGAACGGTAAATCAGAACTAAAAAGATGGATAACAGCTTTTCTGCAACCAAAAGGCAACATTTTGAGGAACGAGAGTGTCTTATGAGCTCAGGTTGCTATAACAAAACACCATAGACTGGGCACCTTATCCACAGAAGTATCTCTCACAGTTCTGGAGGCTTGAAGTCCGAGGTCAGGGTGCCGGTGCAGTCAGGTGCTAGTGAGGACCCTCTTCTGGTTTGCAGACAGCGGACTTCTCTTGCATCCTCACGTGGGAGAAAGAGGGTGAGAAAGGTCCCTGGAGTCTCCTTTATAAAGGCAATGCTCCCATTCATGAGGGTCTCACCTTCACAACCTAATTACCTCCCAGAGGCCCCACCTCCCAATACCCTCACATTGGGAGTTAGAATTCCAACATACGGCGTTTGGGGAGACACAAATATTCAGTACATTGCAGTGGGTATTAAGGTGGGAGAAAAGGGGGAGACGTGAGGATATAAGTGGATTGACGAGCTTGCACTTTGTGTGGCTTGCTCCAAGCCTTCAACCGGTGCTGGAGGTATGTCTTAGCGCTACGTGTTTCCACCATCACATTATTTTTTATAAAATTAAGAAATAATTTAAAGTTCTAGCACAGTACCAAGCATCCAGCAAACATTCGATAAATGTGAACTGTCCTGTATGTCCTCTCCATAAAATGACAGAGAAACCATTTCCCTTCTAATGTCACTGTGATGCTTTAAGTGTCATTGTGACGTTCAAGGGCATACTGTATCCTGAGTCCAGCTCTGAGTCAAAAAACTCAATGAATTGTGGCAAAAGTGGGCGTATTCCAGAAATGTGAGGTTAGAAAATAATGTTATTCTTCAAATGCTCACCCTCTGACCTTACTCCTTTACTCTACCCATTAAATATCCTCTCCATTGCCATTCTGGAGACCTAACTCCCAATTCCCCAATCCTTTCTGAGCCTTTCTGTGAACACAACTCTAAGGCAGTTTTAAAATGCATCTATGCTCAAGTTCATCAATTCCAGGTTTAAAGTCAATGGTAATTCAAGTAATGACTACAGAAGTAACCTGGAGACCTGTGGTCTCGGTGCAGCAGGTAAAGGTGGCTTTCAATAACTCTTTACTAAACTGAAGGGTTGGGAAGGGACTAAATGGTGCCCTGAATCTTTGGGAAATTGCCCTTGGATTGAATTCAAGGCTGCCTCCAGATTTATTTTCCAAAAGAAAGCTCTATGTCTCTTCTGCAACAAACACGGGGGCTAAGAAGAGGGGAGGGTGGCAGGAGGGATGTTGTCAAGTCCAGCTTCATTATGCAGGTTTTCTTCCCATGTTCTATTCTCTATGGCCCCATACAAGGCCAAAACATGGCCTTGACAAATACTCTCATGAAATGTCAAAGTTTTATTGTTTTCCAGATCCATCTGAGAATCTGAGACTGCTTCTATTAATAAGTTTCTATTGTCCTATCAGAATCGAAGACTTCATGAATCCCTGGCCAGCTGGGTGGGCGTTTTGAAGCTCCCACTCAGCAAGCCTTGGCAGGTTCCTGAAAGAAGAGGGGAAAGCGGGTAGGGAGGGATATCCTGTTGCTTTCTCCTGTGGTTCTCACTGCAGAGCTGACCTTGCATTTCTCTTTTCAGCAAGGAGTCCAGTGAGCTTCGTTCTCTGAGTCTGAAACTTGGTGGTGAACACCCTCTTGTTAACTGCTAGTGGAGCCCAGCAGGGCTGCCCGGGGCTGTTCTTTGTCCAAAGAGGACTCCCCATAAGGACTCATTAACACACACACTCTGAAAGTGCCCAACCTCACTGAGACTGCAAATCTGCTCTGTTATTCCCCTGAGATGGTGTTATGAATTGTCTCCCAAAGTTCATATTTGAAGTCTTAAACCTCAGTATCTCAGAATGTGATTGTGTTTCGAGATAGGGCTTTTGAAGAGATAATCAAATTAAAATGGGACTCTCAGGTGGACCCAAATCCAATGTGACTGGCTTCCTTATAAGAAGAAGAGATTAGGACGCAGATACACAGATAGAGGGAGGACCATGTGAAGACACAGCAAGAAGGCAGCCTTCTGAAAGCCGAGGCAAGAGTCCTCAGAAGGACCAAACCTGCCCATACCTTAATCTTCAACTTCCAGCATAAATTTCTCTGCTGTTTAAGCCATTCAGTCTGCAATGTTTTGTTATCACAGCCCTAGCAAACTAATGCAGACGGCTCTATTCCTTTCCAGTGCCTGAACAGCATAAACGTCCCTAGAAAGTCCCTTCTGACCCCAAGAGGAAATGCAAACAGAACCAAAAAATCCAGGAAAGAATGGTAGCTGCTTTCATGGGCCTGACTTCTGATTTTTAAGTGTTGATCCTTTTGTGAGACAAGTTTTTGACCTAGTCTCCAAATGAAACAATCCATAGATATTTATTGAGTGATTAGGGTATCAACAGAACATCAGCTCTGGGCCTTAGGGAACTGTATTGTAAAGTAAGTGCACTCAGAGTCCAAAATCCCTTTTTAAAAATCCCAGTTCAGTCACTTTCTAGTTGTGTGAACATGGGTAAGTTACATTACTTCTCTAAATCTCAGTTTTCTCATCTGTAAAATAAGGATAATAATACCTCAAATAGTATCTTGAAGTTTGTGTGAGGATTAAAGATATTAATTGTAAGAAATTTATCTAGTTCTCAGTAGGGGAGTTGGTGTTTGGTAAATGGTAGCTGCAGTAATAATAATTATTATAATTTTAAATAAGTGATCTAGCACTGATCCTGATAATTGTTAAGGTCCAACATATATTAACCCTTAACTTTCCATCAACTAAGCTACTTATGAGAATTCCAGGAGCTTAATGCACCTGAAATGTGACCATTAACTTCATAAAGTCTTTATTTTTATGAAAAAATTTGTATCATCTACAAATAACAACATTTTTGGTCTTTTTTTCTAATCTTTATACCATTTGTCATTTTTTTCTTGCTTTACCATTTGCATAGAGGCAGTAATACAAGGCATTTTTGTCTTGGTCTGGATTTTAAACAGAATGCTTTTTTAATACTTTGCCATTAAGCATTATGTTTGCTGTAGGTCTTTTTTGTAGCTGCTCTTAAACAGGTTCAGAAAATTTGCATTCTTAGCTACAAATTTTTATCATGAATGATCGTTGGATTTTATCAAATGTTTTCCTGCATTTATCAGGATAACCATATTTTTGTTCACCTTAATATTTAACATAATGAATTACATTAATATGTTTTCTAACATTCATTTTGGAAAGTATCCAACTTGATAATTTGTTATATTTTGTTAATATACTGTTGAATTGGGTTTGCTAACATTTCCATTAGCATTTTTAGATCTGTTCATAAGCGCAACTGCTATATAATTTTTCTTTCTTATCTGTCCTTGTGTGGTTTCTGCATCAAGTTTTTACTCACCTCCTGAGATAAGGTGAAAGGATTCCTTCTTTTTTATTACCTGAAAGTTTGGAATTACCCTTTCCTTAGATGTTTTGATGGAACTTACCTCTAAAACTGTTGGGCCTGATATTTTCATTGCAGAAAGATTTTAAATAATTTAATAGTTATAGGATAATCAAATTTTTTATCTGTTCTAAGTCAGTTTTGATACAATCTTTTCTAGAAATTTATATGTAGATCTTTTATCTATTTTTTCTAATTTGATGGCATATAGGTCTACAAAACATTATCAGTCTAATACATGCAGAGTCTATGATTATAGTTTATTTTTCGTTTCATTTTTCTTTCTCTTTTTGCCTTTTGTCACTTCCTTTAAAAGTTTGTCAATTTTATTAAGTTTTTTTAAAAGTACAACCTCTGTCTCTTGCACTCGCAGGAACATTTGTTCATTGTGGTATCCCTCGCATCTAGAATCACGCGTGGAATTTTGTAGGCACTCAATAAGTATTGTTTTAATTTTTAAAAAGACATGGAAAAAGCATAAGAAAAAAAAATGTGTCTAAAGACCAAGGTTTAGCTAATGCCGATAGCAGAAAACAATAACGACTAAACGAAATGTGTAGATCTTCCCTTCAAGGAGAAAAAGTAAATACAATCCTGAGAGAGATGGGGCATGGTGGTGCACACCTGTAGTCCCAGATACTCAGGAGACTGAGGTGAAAGGATCACTTGAGTCCAGGAGTTAGAGGCTACAGTGAACTGCGGTCATGCCACTACACTCCAGCCAGAGAGAAACCCTATCTCTAAAAAAAATTTAAAAATTAAGAATGAAAAATTTAAAAAGAAAGTATATCCCTTAATTGTTTATGTCAATATTCAATATTTGCCTAATTCTGATTCCCTCGAAGGAAATACAGATCTTGAAAGATTTCACACTCCTAATAGTTTCTTTACAGATTCTGATGGTTTTAATGAAGGGAGATTTATTTTGAATAACACGTGATAGGATCTGGCGTCAGAAACAAGGGGGATCATGAATTTGCTAATTTTTTTTCACTGCTATAGACATTAGTCAATATTTGATCTTATGACACTCAGTACTGATCCGTGACTATTGTTCCCATTCTAATCTAACGTTGCTGATGTGCTGGGAATAAAGGGGCCGCACAAATGCAGAGATACAGAGGAAATGTTGAAAGGACAATGAGCTGTGCTCATGTTGCTTAATGTTGTCCTCGAGATACTGGGTTGTGAAACAGAGAAGCATGGGCCACTCTTTTTGTTTTTAGTAGAACTCTCCAGTGATCAGCAATTCTAACCCTTGCATCTCTGCTCTTAAACCTAACTGAATAAGGAGGGAAAAGAATCACAGCTTTCTGCCCTTACCCTTCCATACATTTAATCTATATATTTAGTAGGAGTTTTCCGGTGTTATTTGACCTAGCTGAGAGTCAGATTAATCGCATGACCCCGTAACTGTAAACAGGAAAACTTTGAAACTTAGATTGGGTATGCTGGCCCAAGCACATGCTTTGCACATTCTAACAAAATCCTTATACTAGATCATAACTTACAAATTTCTCCCAAAGTGAAACACTGAATACAAACTCCAGGTAAATGACTGGCCTGCAGAGATGGTGTTAGGATGCCAGACTCCAAGTTAAAGGATCCATCTAAAGATTATTCCTGGCAACCCAAGGGAGCGCCAGTGAGGTGGATAAACGTGAGCACTGGAATTAAGGAAAATGAGCCCAAAGCAGCCCCTCCACTGCCAGTGACCTGAGCCTGGCACAGGAGGGTGGCAGAAATCTCTGACAGGAAGGCTCTGCCTTCCCGCAGCTCAGGTCAGATGTGGGGCAGTGGGTGGTCGAAGAATATACTAGAAGAGAAAGTATAATGTCCTGAAAAGATTTAAAAATTGAATGTGTATTTAAATATACTAAAAGGGATAATTTTTAAAATTATAAATGCTATAGACCAGTGCCGTGTATTTGGCATGGTAGATAAATGAGACCGTTGCGCATATTTATAGCACAACCACAAGTTAGTGTCTGGTACATAACAGGTGCCCGATTAATGTTTGTAGAAAGGTATGTTGTGTAAAGAGCACTGGCCTGGGAGTCAGGAGGCCTGGATTCTAATCCTGACTCCATCATTAACTAGTGTGTAACCTTGGGAAAATCACTGAAGTTCTTTGGGTCCCAAGATTTTCCTCTAAAGCAGAAGATGAATTGAATGGTCGTAAGATTACTTCCTATTTGCGTATGTCTATGTCTGTATTTGTGCTACAAGAAGACCAGGTTTCTGCACCACATTTTCTTGGGGCATCACTGGGCAGAATCACAAAGGCAGGGAAGTGAACAGGGTTTCAGTGAATGGCAACTAGTTGGATGTGGGTGGAGGATTGGGTTGTGGAGAGATGATACAGGACCTGAGAGTGGAGGGCATGCACGTGATCACTGAAGGTGTGAGGGGTGATGGACCAGAATGATTCAAGTTCATCTGCTAAGACAAATGAAGTCTGCAATATTGTAAATAGTGATATGATCCTATATTTTGATGGGGCAATAGATATTGACCTTTGCTACACATCACAGTCACATCGATATATATTTTTTTAAAGAAATAGAAGTACCTGGGTCCCATCCACAAGAGACTCTGATTCAGTAGAACTGGGAGAGAACCCAATATCAGAATTCTTTTTTAATCTCTGAGGTAACTCAGGTATATGATGAAAATCCTTTGTATGAAGACTCAGGTATGTGGAAAATCCTTTACAGTTTATAAACCTTTCAACAGTATTCTTCAATTCTCACAGCCAACAGAGAAAGGGGGCAGAGCAGGTAGAATTATCATCATTTCACACAAGAGAAAATTGAGACTCAAAGAAACGGCATCTGTCCAAACAACAGATAGCAGAAATGAGACTACACTAATTTTCTGAGCCAAGGTCCAATGCTTTTCCACTGTGGTTCAGCTGCCTAAGCTGAAAACATGGGTGCGATGAGTAAGAATTTATTTCCCAACCCAAGAAAATGATGGAACCAAGAAGCACCATTTGAGGTTAGTTAGCAAAAGTATAGATTCTGACACAATGAAAAAGCACTTCTTTGAATACAATTAATACATTTATGGACCTATTAACCCAAAATGTGGTATAAGATGATCATCAAAGGTTCAAATGAGGTTTCAATAAATTCCTAGATGAAGGATCCATTTTCTTAACTATTCGAGAGCAACACAGTATCGTCTCATGCATTTGTCAGAGTCCCCATGCCAGGCTGATTGTATTATGTTACTGACAGTCTACAAGTTATAGTCAGATATTCTCAGAACTTACGGTCTTATCTGCCTCATCCTGCTACTAAAAATGTAGTTATCCATGCCTTCCAAAGGGAGGAACAGCACAGATAAGTGAAATTCCCACATCACCCCAAATCAGCTACCATATATAGGGATGCAGTAATGATCCCATTACCGTGGAAAGATTCTGAGCCCCTGGGTGACATCAGGCAAGCTAGTTGTTACGTGGTTAGCACAGGGAAGGAAACTAAGTTACCAGATGCCTGCAGTGTGGTGGGCCCTGTGTGTGCAGGGCACCTTACGTACACCGTCACCTTTGGTCCCCACAGAAATCCCAAAAGGGCAGGATTGTAACTATGCCCTTTCCACAGGTGAGAAAAATCAGGCCACAGAGTTTAAAAAAAAAAAAAAACATATTTAACTTCTGTGACTATGTCAGAGCTCCACATAGAACAACGGAGATGTATCTCTCTCCAAAGTTTGTATTTTTCCACTAGTTAATGTTTCTCATAGCCTAAGAAAAGGTAAGAAAACCCGATGCAGCACAGTAAGCGGCTAGGAGGTAGCCTCCGTATGTAGAGAGCTGCAGGTCGGTGGCTTCAGCGGCCACCTCTGGAAGCAGAGCTGTGCGGCTCACATCATTAGCAGCAGCACTAGCACCTGGGCAAGACGACAGGACACCGGACCTGCGGGATCGGGACGCATCTGACCTTCCGCTGACCGACGTGTCCCCTAGCGTGAGAAACCCTGCCTCACTTAGTCACCCTGGTATTGCTTAATGGGATATTGCATTCCTGACAGCATGGCCTGCTAACTGTCGAAAATAAAGAAAGAAAGAAGGAGAAGGATGGAAGCATCCAGAGGGTTGTTAAATAGTCAGATCTTCACTGCCTATTCCAAAAGCCAGAGCTTGGAGAAACTGCTGCCTTCAATTTTGAGGGGTGCTAAGCCCTAAGGAAACACACAGTGTTCCACAAATCATCTTTAAGTACAAACCAAACTGCGAGACATGTGGTTGTGCAGAGAACTGGGTGCCAGACCTTTCATGTCCTCTCTCACCTTAACAGCGAAACTGCCCAGGAAACACACAGCGTGGCTAGCACCAGTTAATCCTGATTGAGCACCCCGCATACAGTAGACGTGCAAAGCATCAAATCACAGAAGCTACCACTTCATCTCTAGCTTAGACTGTTGAAATAGCCTTGTTCCTGCCATCCCTTCATTCTCCTTCACCACCTTTCATTCTCCCCCCACTAGCAGCCTGCCTCTCTTCTTAAAACGCAGATCTGATTGTGTCATGCTCCTGCTCAAAACTGGCCATGGCTCCCCGGTGGTCTTAGAAGAAAGGTAAATTCATGACCAGCTGTCCTCCTCAGCCTCGCCTCACCCCACCCACCCTCCCGTACATCCACTAAGCTCTACTCTGTCCTTCTTTTAGTTCCCTAATCACACCTGCCTGCCTCAGGACCTTATCACATGCCATGTCCTCACCTGAATCACAGTCTTCCTCCCTGTCCCAAGCCCACCTCCTTAGCTAACTTCTTCTCACTCATATTTCTGCCCAAATGTCACTTTTCCAGAGTAGTGACATTGAGTGTCTCCCATTATATTTTCTCATAACACCCATTGTTCCACCTTCAAGACAATTGCAATGGGAGTGTCATAATTATTAATATTTAATTCTTTGTTATTGTCTTTTTTCCCTACTAGAAGCTAAACTCTATGACAGCAGGAGAAAATGATTATCTTATTCAATGCTCTATTCCTAAGCGCTTTGTATGTTAAGTTGTTCGTTCAACATTTGTTGAATAAATGAATGAATGAATGAATGAACGTGGTTAGCCTTTCCCTGAGAGATTTTGCTTTTTATTATAAAATTCCAACAATCTATAGAGAATCCAAAACAGGTTTCTTCTTTCTGGACTGAGAGCCTATCCTTGCATCTCAAATTGTCACTCCCAGGCACAGAATGACCCATTGCACCAAATGCTCCCTACCACTATCAGACACCAGGCTGATGTCACGCACCTCGTCTGCAAGATGAGCCACAATCTGGGTTATAAGGTCAGAATTCATCTCCTCAGCACATGAGACCAAATAGTAAGAGGTAAATTGCTTGCCTTGCACCGCATTAGCCATTCAATAAATGTTATATCAGAATCTGAGCGTTGAACAGGGCCTATGAAAAAGCCCCGCATTTACATCTAAAAGTTTAGCTCATGATTTCAAATATTGAAACCCGTTGTTCACAGAGGAGTATGTGTCTTTGCCAAAGTGTATTTCATTTGTTGGTTGAGAAAATATGATGATCTTAGTTAGAATCTACCTCTAACTTCCCAAATCAAAACCAAAACAAAACAAAACGAAAGCACTTTGAGAAGTTTAAATAAACTCTTTTTTAATGGAGCAAAGTTTCTGTCTCTAACCCAGGAATCTGGAGTCCCAGAGAAGGATGTAAGGTGAGGACCGTGCTGCAAACAGGCTTCTAGCCACAGACCTCTGCTCCGTCCGTGTCTGGTGATGGCCGTGGCAGTAGTCCACAGGTGTGCCACTGCAGTGCCATGATGGAGGGACAGCACTGAAATATGAAAACAGCAATTAAGAGCAAATTTACCACTTTCTTCTTAGAATATATCCTAAAAGCGTATCCCAATCCTGTAGGCAATTGCTAGATGCTAAAACAATGACATAAAATTACAGGCAAAAAGGCAAATAAATGAAGGACAAGCCCCAAAAGGAGTTAAGGCAGTAACCAAGCTGGGTGGATAAAAAATACCAATGCCGCCTGTAATCCTAGCACTCTGGGAGGCCGAGGCAGGCCGATCATTTGAGCTCAGGAGTTCGAGACCAGCCTGAGCAAGAGCGAGACTCTGTCTCTACCAAAAATAAAAAGAAATTAATCGGACAGCTAAAAATATATAGAAAAAATTAGCCGGGCACGGTGGCGCATGCCTGTAGTCCCAGCTACTCAGGAGGCTGAGGCAGGAGGATCACTTGAGCCCAAGAGTTTGAGGTTGCTGTGATGACACCACAGCACTCTAGCCCGGGCAACACAGTGAGACTCTGTCTAAAAAAAAAAAAAAAAAAAAAAGAAATACCAATGCCCATCATCTTTATTGTGTTCAAGTACCCAGTGAGGTATGGAAAAATAAGCTTAGGGTTATGGCAGTTTCAAGGACAGAATCCATGCAGGAGATCATTTGAAATATTAAGGGGGAGAAAGACAAAACCCACCATGACACGTGCCCTTGCACACACACATAGGTGCACATACGCAGAGCAAAAGCAGGCAAGCAAGGCCGTGATGCCCGGCACCCGTATATAAACCCTCCCTGGTCCAGCCCCCGCTCCATCAGCCTCCCTTGTCCACCCCCCCCCCCAGCAGCCATTCCTGAGTGTCCCCTGCTCCAGAGGCATGGCCGGGAGGAGTCCCCTCTGTTAGTTTCACAAGTGTATAACCCTTGTGCAGCACCAGCTGAACTTGTGTCTGATGGGGGTCATCTGCCAGACCCACCAAAACAACAATGCAATACCTCAGTGTGAGGGCCCCGAGAGGTACTGTCAAAACAGCTTTTCTTCTCTCTCTCTCTTTCTTCTTCTTCCTCTTCCTCTCCTCCTTCTCCCTCTCCTCTTCCCTTTTCTGTCTCCCTCTGTCTCTCTCTCTCAAGGATACACACACCGAAGACCTGAAAAGTTCCTTTGCTTTTCCTGAAATTATATAATCAACTATAGTTTCAGAATATACCAGAGCAAGTTCTTATTAAATACCTTATCTCTGGGTTTGCCTTCCACATAAAATGAGTCACACTCAGGATAAAACAGGTTAAGTTAAACGTAGTCTGCACCAGGACCACGTTTCGTTCCTCCTCCAAGCCTGAGTCAACCTAGGTCTCTTTGCTAGGCTGTGGGCAGCCCTGGGTTTATTTAGAGATCATCCCACAGCTCTTGTGACCATCAGGAAAGAGGTAGAAGAAGAGACATTCAAGAGGAGAAACTGCCATCAGCATCCCCTTGAAGGTGACTAAAATATCAGATAATGGGAGAAACTTAGATCTTATTCTTAGATGAGCCTGTGTTATCAATGCATAGTGTTAGCAGTTGATGTCTGCCTGAATTACTGATGGGATTATCTGTCATTCTATTTCCACCATTGCGGTTTAACACTTCTGAGTTTTGAAGTGTTTTTATTAAAAAACAGATATTCATTAAAAATGCAGCTTGCCCTTGGAGACACCACACCTCACAGCTTCATTAGATCACAATTCAATGTTTAACTGAGACCGGGAAAGATCTGATACTGAGATAAGGAGGTCACGCAACAAACTGTGCTTACTTCCCTTTTTCTAGACCTACTTGTGGTCTAAATTCTGGCATTATTCACTGGGAGACCTTGGGTGGATTGCTTAACTGAGCTAAGCTCAATCTGGCCCTCTTTCAAAAACAGAGATTTCAATCTCTTTTGAATGTCATAGGATCATAAAATATGTTAACTGTATGCATGTAAGCACCAAAGGTAATTTAAGAAAATATAAAGCATGATATTTACCTAAATCTTTCAGTCATTTAGCAAGGGACCTGGTGACCATCTAGGCATCATAAAAAATACAGTGACAGGCAGCTGGTTACATTTACAACAGGACAGATGAGGGTGAGTTGGAGACAGAAACGTTCTTCATATAGCATTTAACTAAATATTTCAGTTTTACAGGTAATAAATGAATATATTCTTATAAACATAAGACACATGAGACAATGCAGCACAGTTCACACACTCAGAGTCGGGCAGTCTTGGGGTCAAGTTTCAGCACAGACCTGCTGGCCATGGGGCTTTGGGCAAGTCAGTTTCCTCTGCGGCTCAGTGTCTTGGCCAGTCACAGGGGAAATAAAGCAGCTTCGGGCATATCACAGGTGCCCCACAAACAGGAGAAACAGCTCAACAACCCCAAATGCAGCCCCTGTGGACCCATTTCTTCATCTGCCCTCTCTTCAGTCTCCCCCCAAGCATTTACTAAGACCTTCTAAGTGATAGGAATCATGCCAGACTTCAATGCTCATCTTTAAGTAAGGAGTGAGACGTGTACACAGAATGACAGTGCAATGAGTTCGGGGTCAGGAAAGAGGGAGTCGGGGCTACTTCTCAGAAGAGGTGGCCCAAGAGTTGAGCCTCGAGTGGTGGACAGGAGTCGGCCAGCAGGTCACAGAGATGAAATACATTCCAAGCACAGGAAATGGCCAGCACAAAGGAGTGGATGTGAAAGAGCCAGAAACAGGCGTGGTCTCAGTCTGTGAGGCTGGGACTGAGTATATTACCTGGAGCACTGGGTCCGGTGCTTGCAAATGAATGTCATTGAGACGAGGAAGGAAAGGAAAGCTGCTCTAGGCATGAGGGTAAGAAGAGGGACCACAGAACCAAGAAGCCTGAGAGGACTTTGAGAGGCAGAGGCATGCGCTGGGGAGAGTGGTATAGACCATCATGCGCTGGGGAGAGTGGTATAGACAGCACTCGCCGATGGCCGTGTGTAGTGTGGAGGGAGTGTTGGATGTGGAATCCAGAAGACTCCTCCGTGGTCGCTTAGCTACTACCTGCTTGCACAGCCTTCAGTAAGTCATCTTGGCATCTTTCAACTCCAGTTTCCTCCACTCTAAAATCTAGGAGCTGAACTTGCTAAGCTCTGAGATCTCTTCTGGTTTTGTTCAGTTTAAAAGATACTTGTTAGCTTTCCACTCAGTACTGGACACTGTGCTGGCCACTAGGTACCCAGAGATGAGTAAAATATTGTGCTGTTCCCACATGCTTATGTCCATTCTCATCCCTTCTCTGCCCTACTCTGGGCTCCAGGAACCCAGCCACCTGCAACGCCCAGGTGTCCTGCCCTCCGGTTGTCCATTCCATTCGCACAGTGGTAGGCACCTGTGGGAAATTGGAAAGGGCAGGAGAGAGAAGTTGGGGCATTTCTCCTCCTGCGCCCCACTTGCTTCATCTCTGAGGCTGGCTATGATACCCTCTCTCCACCATTACATGTCCAGTCCGGCAGCCCATCTTTCATGGCTCCAGCCCTCTCTGAGATTCAGTAACACTATTGCCCACCCCCCTTGCTCCTCCAGGCCCAGACATGCCAATGGCTGCTCACTTGGCTACTGTCTGACTCCTCAACTTTCTGAAAACCTGTCCTTTAGCATTCTGCATAGTCTCTTCATTAAAATGTCTTCACTTCAACCGTGGGAGTGGGATTCTATTTGTGGCAGGCCCGTAACTGACACAGAGCTTAGCATGCAAGTGGGAAGGCAGAATTATCAATATGCCATGTATCCCAACATCAAATATTGTGGGAAACCCAAGGAAAGGCTGAAGAGGAGAAGCACAAGGGAGAGTTGTGGAGATAGTCCCGGAATTGAGAAGGAAGAATTAACAATGAACTCAAAGATGAAAGGATGGGACCAGAGAGAATTTATCGTTGTTGTTGCTATTGCTGCTGTTACTGTTATATTAAAAATAGTTTCCCAAATTACAGCCCAAAGAGAAGTAAAATCCGCCATACTAGAATAAAGAGTAGCACATGTTGCGTGTGAAGGATGAGAGAACAGGCATAATTTCACCTGTGAATTTGAACAGGGGTTGATTGTTGCTGTTTTAGATACATTGATTTTCTCAGTGTTATCAGCTAAGTGTACACTTTGAGAAATTTAAAATACATGCAAGCTCTGTAGAAAAAAACAAATTCTGTTTTTGGAATTAAAGTTAGTTTGGAAACAAAAATGAACAAAACCAACAACTTCTACACCAAAATCAATGAAATTCTTTCTTGTGCCCTCTGATACTTAACATCCTGATTCCACAGGCTGGGGCAGCTCTGAACTTTCTCCACTGCCACTTATACTGTCAGGGAGGACACAACAGCTTCTGTTGTGGTCTTCAAGGGGCAGATGTCCCACTGCCCTGCCGTTGATACCACCCAAGTTATGAGCAGAGCAGGAAGGTGGACATTGCGTCATGGAACCAAGGAAGGCAAACTGGCACGCAAGGAAAGCCAGCAATGTGGAAGTTCAGGCCTCTGTTCTGCGTCAGAGTGGAGCTCCAAGACCCAGAGGCCCTGTGACCTTTTCTCACTCGGACAGAATAGAGACTTTTATCAGAAATGAAATCACAGGTCAGGGAAGAATCAAGATGTTGTATAACAAAAATAGCATTATACCAAAAACCCTGATTTTAGATCTTAAGCAGGTTATTTAATTACTCTGCACCTCAGTTTCTTCATCTATAAACCAAGGTTAATTAATACTTGTTTCATGAGCTTATGGAGAGGAGTAAATGAAATCATGTAGGTAAAAGACTTAGTCTGGGGCATGCCATAGAGTTGGGTTGCAATATGGCGGCTATCGCGCTGCTGGTATCACTCTATTTTTTTTTTTTTTTTTGAGACACAGTCTCACTCTGTGGCCCTGGGTAGAGTGCCGTAGCATCAGCCTAGCTCACAGCAACCTCAAACTCCTGGGCTAAAGCCATCCTCCTGCCTCAGCCTCCGGAGTAGCTGGGACTACAGGCATGCGCCACCACGTCTGGCTAATTTTTTCTATTTTGATAGAGACGGGGTCTCACTCTTACTCAGGCTGGTCTTGAAATCCTGACCTCAAGTAATCCTCCTACCTCAGCCTCCCAGAGTGCTAGGATTACAGGCGTAAGCCACCACACCCGGCCTGATATCAGTCTAATATACTGGGCTCAGATAACCTCTGGGAGACCTACTTTGGGCTAGACCCAGGAGGTTTGAGATGTTCCAACATGATTCCCTTCATTTTCAATCCAGAAAACATTCAGGTATTCTGAACCCTCAGAGGGCTTCAAAGGGTATTTTGAGGGCACCACAAAGTCACAACTGTTCCAAAATCACCTTCCTACTAGGCAGGCAAATCAATAGCCTGTTTTCTTGTCTAGCTTGAAATTTCCATTATTAGAGTCATTCTTTGAGGCTCACATGGATGAATGAGCAACGACCAGACATCTTAAACCAGTTCTATTCTCTACCTAGCTCTCTCTTTGTCACACACACAAATACACACAGGAACCAGCCAGCTACCTCTTTATGCCAGAAATGACTAGATTGCACCGACTCGACCACAAATTTCATTTTCTCCAACCATAATTGGGCCCTTGATGGTTACTAAGCCCTTCACCCAACCTGTTCTCAGCACCTGACTCAGTAGCCAGCTCACTGCTAGCAAAGACTGTCACAATCCTAACTCACTGCGACCACATGCACACTGGCACTGCCGCAATTCTCTCCCCCTCCACTTAGAATTCGGGAAGCTCCACCCCCTACCCTGTGGTGATTGTTCTTGTACCCAGCAAAAAGCACAAGCCTAAGGGATGGAGAACCACACAACAGGAACGAAGGAAAAGAAAAATCTCTCCAGGCTCAGAAAGGAAAGTACTAGAGCATTAGGAAGATGTTAAACTGCTGAAATAGTCTGAACTGACATTTTAATAAGCTTAATGAATTGGTCACTCAAAAAAAGAAATCTGCTGAGTTAAAATGCTTGTTGCCTAAAACAGAAATGTAAAAAATGCTGTGGGAACTTTAGGGATTGAAAAGGGTCTTTCATCAATGATATCCATTCTCGCCCCGTCATGGGGGTTACTGCTTTGCCCTCCCATGAGGTTAAGCTGACCACGTGAAGGGTATTAATAGGGTACACTGCTAAACCCATCTTCCTGTAGCTCATGCCAAAAATTATAAAATTACTTGATTAGAATTTAAAAGCAGTATGTATCATAGCCACACTTTCTTGAGCTTAACACCCGTGACTTATTTGTTTTTAACAGAAGCAATGGGCTGGTACACAACAGGTACTCAAGGAATGTTCCCTAAATAAATGAATAATCTAGCAGATGAAAAGCTAAGCCATGTCCAGATGCCTTAGAGACCCTCAGCCTCCTCCCTTGAGCTAGATGTGCTATGAAGATCCAGGGACCTCTGAACAAGCAATTACAATTCTGCATGAGCACATACAAGCTTCATCTTGTTCTCAATAAGGACTTAGACCATTCCCAAAGTTTCCAGGGGAAAAGCAGAGTCTCCAGCAAGGTGTGAGGTCCCAGGCTGCTGAGCTAAGCCTGCTGGTCCCATGATGAGAAGGGCAGGTAAGATTTCTCACCTGTGGGGAATAGCAAATTCTCAGAGATATCTGATATCAAAACCACATGCATTTAAGGTGAATAGTCATGAACACAGTCTCCTTTGGGGGGACAAAGAAAAAAGTCCTGTTAAAACTAAAGTCCCAGCTGATTTCAGACACACTCAGCAAGGAACAAATTATTACAAAGCCAGCCCTCCAGGCCAGGGATCCTGACTTCACTCCCTCTGAGCCCTCTTCCCAAACTGAAACAAACTTATTTTAAAATGTCTGTGTTCTCTATCAATGCAGGCAGACATTTTAAAGAGACTTTAAACACTATGCCTTGTTACAGGGATGAAAAGTTGACCACATATGCATGCAAAGCAGGAAGAAATAGTAACTTCAATGGGCAAAAGGTGTGCTTTTCCCCATCACTTCTGACTCCAAGAATCTGAACAAACAAAATGGTTATTCTGATCTTTGGTCTGAAAAGATTAACATAAAAAACCAGGAGTGATATTATTTTCTTATGATAAAAGCAAAAACTTATTGGCAACTCCTTGTGAATTCCTGGTGCCGACCACAATATTGGTATTAAAGAAAAAAATTACCTATGACACTTGTGTCAAAAAAGAGAAAATTACAAAAAATTGAGTTTTAAAGATCAAATTGGCTTCTATTAATAATTCATGAACCAGGCAGCATCCAGTCTACAAAACAGACAAGAGCTCTGCTGCGAGTGGCAGAACAGTTGGTCTTTGTGAGGTAGCTTGAGTGAGAATAAGGATACAGCATCACACAGAAAAGCAGATTGGTTAATAGCAGGTTACTTCAGGTTACTTTATTTTACTTCTGGTTACTTTCCTCTGTGGGTTAAAACAATGGGGAATTCCTTATTGTGCTGCCTCAGGTTGACTGGGCCCCTTTTGATTGGTTGCTGGGAATCACCTGTATTTTCAGAAAACTTGCCCATGTAGGGATTTGGTTATTATCTCCCTCCTGATTTCTCCAAAGTTCAGATCTTACAAGTAAACAGCTCAGGTTTCGGTTTGGTGACATGGAATTTTAGCATGAGTGACTCCATTTAGGGCTGGTCTATTGGAGCTTAATGGAGGAGCTCAGTCCAATCAGTGACCTCCCATAAACTTTATCTAACACTGGTTTAGATGGTAAGGCAGGCTTTATTCAAGGAGCAAGGGCCATGGGACCACCACAAAGTGGTCTTGCAGTTGGGGAGAGAGATTGGGCTCGACTCTGACTCCAACAAGGACAGTGGAGATTTATCACCAAGGAGCAAGGTGGGCAAGGGACAGTGGATAGAAAATTACTAAGAGGAAATAGCAAGGGTTAGGGGTCCCTGGCTAAGCTGACTTGATAGGACTATTGCTGGAGGCGGGCCAAGATGATAAGGCATCAATGTTGAGGGTGGTCGGATTCCAAGGGTGGGGGATTTTCTCTAAACTGACTTAGCAGGATTCTTGCTCAATCTGGATTCTACAAAGACAGAGAGGGAAGCCGAAGGTTAGGGTTGGTCAGAGGACTCGGAGGAGGCTGACTAAAGTTTGGGTCATAGAAGAGTCTTTGTCACCAATAACATAGTAAGCACCCAATAAATTTTTTTTGTTTTGACATAGGGTCACTCTGTCACCCAGGCTAGAGTGCCGTGGCATCATCATGGCTCACTGCAACCTCGAACTCCTGAGCTCAAGTGCCTCAGCCTCCCAAGTAGCTGGGACTACAGGCCTGCATCACCATGCCTGGCTAATTTTTTCTATTTTTAGTAGAGACGGAGTCTTGCTCTTGCTCAAGCTGGTCTCAAACTCCTGAGTTCAAGCGATCCTCTCACCTAGGCCTCCCAGAGTGCTAGGATTACAGCTGTTGAGTCACCGTGCCCAGCAATAATTGTTGATTAAACAAATCAACCTTCTTCTCCAGATCCACCAAATTCATTGCTTCTCACAACAACCTTGTGTGACAGCACTCATCTAAGGAAATGGTTAAATTCTCTTCCCCTTCGAGCTCATCCTGTAGGCTATCAAGTTATTTTCCCACAGAATCCTTTCCATCACTTGGGCTACTTCCTTCAGAGTTAGGAAATTAAGGCTGGGAGAGAAGGTTCAAGGCCATGGGTCAATCCAAAGTCAGGGTGGGGGGTTCTAGTAAGAACCTAAACCACAAATCCACCTTCCTCTGCAGTAAGGATGGGTCTAAAGCTGCTAGCTCATCACTCCAGCTGCATCCCACATACTGACACATATTCATCCATGTTCCTGCAGCCCTCAAGAATGGGAACCCTAATAAGCAGAGACAGTGACTGAGGGAATACGTAATTTCTCATAGGCTCAAGGACCTGATGGAAGAACAAGAAGCCCATCACGGAATGGTGAAACACTCCAGAAATCAACAATAGCGGGCACCACTTCCACCCCAGGCAGGAAAAACAAGGAGACTGTGTTTCCCAGAACCCAAGGCTAGGGCCCACCATCAGGGGCTGGAACTGTGAGTTGGGAGTTGGAGCTTCAAAGGAGATACAGCTCTCCTTAAGACACCTCCCAAGGAAGAGGGGACAGGGAGAATACCCTGGTTTCTCCTGCTAGTGCCTCCCATTGGTCCCACCCAGTAAGAAACTAGGTGACACAGGAGTGTGGGCAGCACAGCCCACAGGTCAGCCCCTGCAATATGGAGCAGAGCAGGGATAGGCCCGGCGTGGGTCTGAGAACAAGCAGGGCACACACAGGGAGATTTGACAGCCAAATAACAGACAGATTCAAATTAGTAGTATCACAGAGAAAATGAAGTAAATGTTCAATAACCTTATTATATTGCCTTAACTGCATTACAAACAAAAAACCATGACAATTTGGAAAAAAAGATATTAATTCCATTTAGAATTGCTGATGCCTTATGAAAGAAGCAGCATTCTGAAAAACTGGGGAAAATGGATAGAATTTCTAAAGCTAGAGGAGAACTAAGAAGGATTCTACTGACAAAAGCTAAATGTCAATATTCTGGAATTATCTGCTGGGATAGTATTGAAGATGGACTGAAGTACCAAGTTGAGGAATGTAAATTTTTCCTGGTAAACCAAGAGTCACTGAAGATTTGGCCAGAAAGTGACAAAATCAGAGTCGTGCTTTGGGAATTAGTTTAGCAGCAGCATATAAAATCCACTGGGAATGAAAGTGTCCCGTAAAAGGTAATAAAGTCTTGAACCAAGGGCTGGCCATGGAACTTCATGGAGCCGTCTCTAATTGCTGTAGTGTCCTCCAGTTGGAGGTACTGGGCAAAAAACTAGAACTGGGATCCCTTGAGAGCTCAGAGAAGATGTCTGTGCATACTTCGGGACATCATATGCAAAGCGATGACAGTTTAAAGCCTGAAGATGAATAAAATTATGCAAAGAGAATAACCAGAAGGAAATGTGTTTCAGCAAAGCCTTGGGCATGGGAGAGAGAGAGGAGAAGAGGAGTGGTGGAAGGGGGGAACCCAGGAGAATACTGTGTTTCAGTAGAAAGAGTTTCCAAAAGAAGTGAATGAGAAATTATGTAAAATACAACAGAAAAGTCAGGAGAATGAAGACTGAAAAAGGGTGATAGGATTTTTAGTTTCAGGAAGAATTTCAGAAAGTATCCAGATCTAAATTTAAAATCAAAGGATTTGGGCTCAAGGTATACACAAAACAATTTTTCTCTACATCACACCTTCTGCTTATGTATTAATCCTGCTCCCTCATAATTTCAGCCTCTATGTAACTTGTTATGTCCCTTGGCTCTTCTTCCCAGCGTGAGTTTTCAGTTCCTGCACCCATTGCTAAATGTTTCATATTCAATATTTCCAAAGTGAGTGTGTTGTCATGCCACAGTGCCCACAGCAGCCAGAGAGAGTGGGGTCACCCCATGTATAATGTGGCTACCTGAAGACTTGCCCATTAGAGTGCACGTAGAAGGGATGATAGGCAGGGCACACAAAGACTGATGTGTCAAGTAGAACTAGCATCTAACTTCTGTAGTTCAGTACTCAGCAAAACATTGAGAGTGTTTCATAATAGGCTTGATTAGCATGGTTTCCATTTTTTCCCCAGGACTCTAGAAAAAGAAAATGCCAGATAAAATGTATAGGATAGCACATGTTTATGGACTAGTGTGTTGGTCTCTGTAGAAATTCAAGTGTTGTAGAGAAGACATCATCCACAGTACTAAGTTTAAACCACTTAGACTATAATGCAAAACCATACACAATCTGATAACTGCAATGCAAAACCATACACAATCTGATAACTGCCTACTTCTCCAGCATTCTCTCTCTTTAGCTATTCAGGCAATAACCCAAATTCAAATAATTCAACCAACAAGCTCTCACGCTGCTCCGGGCACTGTGCCAATCATTACACAAAGCCGCCACCAGCCAGGCCTCTTGCATGCAAACATTACTGCCCCCCTCCGCAGGAGTGCCTTTGCCCTTCTCTGCACGTGCTGAAATCTCTCCATCCGAGGCAGCATACGTAACACACAGAGTAGGGCTTTGCAACCTGACTGCTTTAGATTTAAATCCAGCTCCACCATGAACCAGTGTGACCTTGGGCAAATTACTTGAATTCTTTATACTTCAGTTTCCTCCTCTGTCTTCCTTAGAGGACTATGGTGATGATCAAACACATGTGTAAAGCACTTAGAAGAGTATGTAAAGGTATTGAGTACCATACCAGGAATTTGGAAAGTGTCTAATAAATGGTAAATACCAGAAGTGGTAGTAGTAGCAGCACTGTAATGCCCAGCCGAAGGTGCCCCACGCTCATGGTGACCCTGGCTCACGATGCAGACTCACATAGTTTTCATCATATGCAGCCTTGTATATGTTTGATAGCTAATGGATTAAATTCCATTTTTATATTTCCCCAACATACTCAGGCACATGTACCACAGTGTCTAATGGTAGTAGTAAGTTATGTGTGTGCGGGGGTGGGAGTATTAATTCAGTGGACCCTAAGGAAACTTCTACAGAGAATGGATAAGAGTAGTTCTTTCATCACCAGGAACCATCAAGGTTTGTGGCTACCAAAATGAGAGGAAGTGGCTGTAGAATCACTTTCTCGATGGGCCTTTAATAGTGCCTGTCTATTCTTCTTACCAGTCTGGATTAGTTTAGAGGCCAAGGGATGAACTAAATAATTTATAACTCTATCAGTTAACCCCTTCAGAGCACCTCTAGATCATCATGCCTCCAAAACACCTTGTTAAATGTTAACCCACAGGCATGTTGCTGGAACCAGCTGGGGCCAGCCTGTTTCTGGTGAGACCGAGAGCCCTGTGCCGATGGTTTGATCATGCCAAGAAATGATCACAGCTGCTTCAGAGGTAATCAACAAAGAATGTCAGAAGGAAATGGCCCCAGGGAGTAGAAATGCTTTTGCCCCCTAGATGGTATTTCGTAAGCCGATGGACAAATGACAAGCTAGAAATAGCACACGGCTAGTGTTAGTACTGGGAAATGGCTTCGGTTTGCAAACTGGACCACACATCTCCCATCCCTTGCTGAGAGGAACTAGTGCGTGAAACAGATAAGTTTCCCAGCATGACTAACTTATTGAGTGACTATCTTTTTGCCACTTTTCCCCACATGCTGACCAGAAATGAGGCGTCAGTGAAGGCACGCACTTAAGGAAGCCCTGCTGTTGTGAGGCACGTCCTCCCTGGGACAAATCCCCTGGGACACTCCCCTCAACTCAGTGGGCTCACTGTTATCCTCAGCCCCTCCTCCAGCCAGAACCAAGGGGATAGACCTAACACCTCTGTTCACTCATGAAGTCTGTTTGAACTCCAATGCTGGACTTTCAGTAAAAATTAAAATGCAGAATTCTCAGAATTACACACTTTCCTTTCTAAATTGAGCTGTTCCAAGATTAGCCCTGCAACACCATCATAGCCACCCTGTTTCATGTCTATTTGTTGCACTTCCCATGTTTTGTTCTAGAGAGCAGTAGTTCCATGAATTGTTAATAGGAAACCCCCGAAAGAAAGGGTTCCAGGTCAAATGAGTTTGGGAAACATGGTCATATGGCTTCCTTGAGTGGGGAGAGAAAGGAGGGAATGGCAGCTACAGTCCAGTGATTGCAGGATCCCTGGATTCACCATGGGCATGGGCAGGACACGTAGGCTGTGGTCAGCAGTAAAATGTGTCAGGAGACTCAGGAAGGATGTTCCTGTTTGGTAACCTTGTTTGGGAGGCCTGCAGGGACAAACCTCAACCCTCCATATTAAAATGCACTTCCAATGGCATATGAAACAAGTTTAAAAATTCCCCACAAACTCTTAAAACTCCTATTTTCCAGGAAAATTTCAGGAATATGGATCTCTCTAAAAGACAATCTCGAAAGGAGATTTAAAGTTGCCTGCAAGAGTCTTGCAAAGAGCAGCAGCAGAGACACCATGGATGATACAAGCCCGTCACCTGCCTTCCTGTAGTTTTATGAGCAAGAAGTCAGTCATTGAATCCATGGATTGAGAATATCCCTTTACCGATTCCAGATGCAACTGCATCGCAGGCTCCTTCAGTTGGGTAATAACCTGAGGTACAAAGAATTCATTATCTAGTGAAAGTGCTGACTCTTCTGGAAGGTACTGGAAGGTGCTCCCTTCCTGCTCCCTCTTTAATTATCAGTTTAATAAAAATCCTTTTTTGGCCAAACTTCTCTGCTCAGGCAGGCCCAGAAATGCACGGAGAGTTCAGGGGAGAAGACGACTTTCCCCCAAGGGAACAACACTCCCTCTCACTGCTTCTTCATCACACCAGCACGTGCTCGAATTTAATGTCACGGACAAAATTCGCCTCAATATTGAAGTCCCTTTCTGGACATCTGTGAGGCTTGGGGAAGGGCAGGGACCCTTTCAGGCCACAGTCACAGGGGTTATAGCCATGATGTTCATGGACCTGTGTTAATTCACCTGATTGACTTGAGCAGAGAATCAGGCTTCGAGTCAGAAGAGCCAAGTCACAATCCTGGCTCTGCCACTAATCGGTTGTGACAAAGGGCAACTCCCTTTACCTCTCAGTGCTTACATTTTCTAACTTGTAAAATGAGGTGGTTTGTACCAGGTGATCTTGTGGTGTCTTGTGGCTACACTTCTAGGTACTAGACCACAGCTCTGCACAAGGAGGAACCACATCTTTCCTGTTCTCCACTGTCTAGCCCTGAGGACAATCTCTAGAATGTAACAGGTGTTGAATAGGAATTTTTTTTAATGTATAAACACTCAAATAGAATGCTAAGTTCAACCCATAATATGCAGCTGGTTTATATAATTCAGGACAATGCCTATCTTTTCCTTCATTTTGTCTCAATTTCCTAGATAATACCACAATTGCCCCCTCATTAGATTTTCTTGGCTGGTGCAATATTGAGTCCCATTGTCCCTAACCAAATTTAACATAAATCCCCTAGCAAGGATTTTAGAAAGAACATATGAATAATCCAATGTGTCAGACATATCCACTCATGACAACAGAAGTCGCCGTGTGGAAAAGAGCATCAAGATAGATGGTGATAACTTGTTATTAGAGGAACATGAAGAATCATTCTACAAAAAAAAAAAAAAAAAAAAAAAAAAACCTCTTACTGCGCAGAGGTTCTGGCCAAGATAAAAACAGATAATCCTGGCCCAAGGAAAATTAGAAAAGTCAGGCATTTGTTTCGGTAGCTCCAAAGTCCCCTTTCCAGCCCCTTTCCTTATCTCAATGAAGGACTCATCACTTACTGTATTTGCATGTTTAAGACTTTAATCTTGTATTGCACAATTAAAGATATGCCAAAGGAATTTCAGACAATAGAAAACAGATGGGGAGATTTTTGGCAGGAGAACTCAGTGGAAGGCAGGGAGGTAGATCTTCATGTCTCTTGCACTCCACTACACCTAAAACTGGTCTTAAACTGAAACTTCCCACAGGAACTTTCACAGTGCCTGATGGTCTAGGGGTTGGGGTGGAGTAAGAGGTGGCAGAACACTTACCTAAAAAGAGCAAGGAGGTAGCCGGTCTATTGCCATCTTCCCAGGGTCATGGTGCAGGGCTCCCTCTGACTGAGCCCTTTACCCTTCCTGAGGCCATTACTCCAGCACAGGACAACCCGATTCTCTCAAAAGGGGTCATGGGCCACTTTCCTCACAACATTGATCCTAAGGCAACCTCAGCTTTTAGGGTTCCTGATCACCTACTTCTTTGGGACTAACCCCAATCTGAAATGGTGTTTCTAGTTTTCTGAATGAGATCTGGGGGTGGACTCCAATCTAAAAAAAATGAAAGAGTACTTAAAATTAGACCTGCATCATAATATTGGCAATGCCTCAACTGAGTAGAAGACTAGGCAGCTTGAAGTACTCAGTTGTAGTATAGAAAAGCCCAGCACTGCTCAAAGAGCCAAGATCACAGACCAGAGAAACTTACTGGAGAGTAAGATCCAGAATTTGAATGTGATTAATATATGGCGATGATGGTAGCAGTGAAAAATAACACAGCATCAAAGAAAACTCTTCATGATGAGACCAGTTATTGGTACTAGTGAACAGTGGGAGAAAATGTGAGAAAAAAAGCTCTATTTTTACTGTAAAAGTAATACTAAATATAACCATTGTAATACTAAATATAACCATACATCCATGAACAGATGGCCAATTGCCAAGTAATACAAGAGAATTTATGTTTATTTTAATGTGATCAAATTAATTGTAAGTTTCCTTGAACGACAATGCTAAGCTGAACAACTTAGTCTTCTTAGCTTGTAACTTGTGGTTGTCAAATCATTCTTAAGGTAATAAAAGACAACACTATTGAGAAATCTTTATATTATTTAATTTGTCTAATATACAACCCTACATCCATGTCTCCAGGTATTATATGAAACATGTTACTTTATTCCAAACCTCTATTATTTTATGATTTAAGATTATGTTGATATTTTGCAATCAAATAAAATTTATTGTTTAAGAATTTTTGAGGGTCCAGGCACGGTGGCTCACGCCTGTAATCCTAGCACTCTGGGAGGCCAAGGCGGGAGGATCGCTCGAGGTCAGGAGCTTGAAACCAGCCCGAGCAAGAGCGAGACCCCGCCCCTACTAAAAATAGAAAGAAATTATCTGGACAACTAAAAATATATAGAAAAAATTAGCCGGGCATGGTGGCGTGTGCCTGTAGTCCCAGCTACTCGGGTGGCTGAGGCAGGAGGATTGCTTGAGCCCAGGAGTTGGAGGTTGCTGTGAGCAAGGCTGATGCCACAGCACTCTAGCCCAGGCAACAGAGTGAGACTGTCTCAAAAAAAAAAAAAAAAGAATTTTTGAGGGTTTTACAATTTCCACTGGTATGGGCAGTAAAACATAGTATTTAAGAAAATGACATTGTTAGGTAAACCTGAGTGTGCATGTCACTTAAGAAATGTGTGAAGTGCTGTGAGAGGTTACTTTACCTCTTTACATCTCAGCATGCTCTTCTGCCAAATGGGTACAATTGCTATGACTCAATATACCAGCCAAAGTGCCACGTAAGAGTTGAGGCTCATAGAGTCTTATACTTGGGCAAGGTCTTTAGATTATCCAGACAGCCATCCAATCATAGTTGAAACCATCCCTTCCTATGTAGAATTTAAAAAATCACATGTCCTGGGTGATAATAGTAAAAAAGAATAAATGTGTAACCAGGATATCAGCTGTGAGGAATATTTAGAAGGAAAAAAAATGTTTGAATCACTTAAGCTACAGTGGTCCAAACATGTGGAGATCAATCCTAATTTTGAAGACTTCAGTCTACCTGGGAGCTCTTTGAATTTATACACAGTTAAGCAGTGAGCTTATTTATGTTGGTATAATGTATCTTAAAGTTACTTTCTTCCTTTTTTTATTTTCAGTTCTATTTATCATCACAGGTAATGATTCCAGCTCTTGCTTATTGAACTCAACTTGTGCCAAACACTGGTGGTATAGACAGATAGATGATAGATACATAGATACATAGATAGAGGTTAAAGATAGATTTAAAGTCTCAGACAATTTTAAAAACAATCTTTGACATGGTTACTATTATTTTCCCTCCTTTTCATATGATAAAAATGAAATTCAGAGAGGCTAAGAAGTATGTCCAAGGCCACGAAGCAAGTAAGAAATTTCAAACAATAGCAAACAAATGCAATGTTATTTTTTCAGGACACTGGGATGGAAGAATCAGGTCTGTACCTATGGACTATTATTTTTATTAGTAAAATTTAAATCATTAGCTCTCCTCTGAAACAAAAGTAGCAATCTATTAACTTTCCCTATAGCATAGGATATTTAGTAACAGAGCCAGAAGGAAAATAACTAAAAGGTCACTACAAGCAATAAAAAAATCTAAATAGTAGTATTAGACATGATGATGACGATGATGATGGTGATGCTAGCAAGAGGAATTAGGGGAAATAAAGAAGAGCTAATATTTCCTTAGACTTTTTACAAATGACTTTGTGGAATCTCCTTGACTTGAGATCTTCCAAAAAGAGATGGATAAATGTGAAATATAGATATCCATCTCCAAGAAATAGCAGCTACAATATCCCACTAGACAGTGAGATCTCACAGGCTATACAAACAGGAAAAAATCACATTCTCTAACGTGTTTGTCAATTTTGGCACAGATGTTTAATGGATGTGGTCATCAAAAAGTCTTTGTTAATATGAGACTGGAATCCTGTGACTACTACAGCTCTGGCAACAAATCTCCATCAGGACAGTATCTCTTACTGACCAGATTACAAGTGATTGGTTTATGACTGCTGAGTCCATCCCGAGATGAGTTTAGAAGGTGCTTTCCACATTGGCCTTGAAGCAAACTCATACTCTCGTAAGCAAGAGCCAGGACCTGAAGCTCCCCCAGATCCTCCCAGCTTTACCAGATTCCCGGGGCTGTGACGCAATGACAACACATTCACTCAATGAACGCTGAATGCGCCCTGACGATTTGCCTGTCGCTGCTCTCCGTGCAGTGAGGGGCGCCAGTGAGCGAAGACATCGTCCCCGTCTAGAAGGAAATTAAACACCACGAATTTGGAGCCACGTGTTACTTATCGCTGACTTTCTCTGGACATGCTGGGCCAAGAGGACACCGCAAAGCCTCACAGCATCCGGGAACTGATATTGCAGATGGTAACTACAATTCTTAAATATCTTTCAGTCACCCGTTCTCCGACCCCAACCCCCCAATCCATTTGCGTTGGCTCCCGTTCCAACAGGCACAAAGCTACATCATTCAGAGTTTTCTCCGTGGATTTATCCTAACAAGATGATTGATCTACCCAGAAGTATTATACAATCCAGCTTGTTCTAGTGGACTGTAGACCAACTAGTATTTCTGCACATTTCTAAATTGGGAATGGAAAAAGCAGAAAGACACAGCGGACTAGCTGGGCACCTCTCCTTGTATCCCAGCACCGCGGCATCTTCCCCACCTTATTCCTAGACACAGTCTGAGCCGCAAGCAAAGGCTCTTCTGTGCTGTGTGAGCGCACCAGGCTCACTGTTCACAACCTGCGACTCGTGGCTCCCCTGTGCCTGTGGTGCGCTCCCCCCCGCCCCCGGCCATTACGTCCTTCCTTCTCCCACTGCTTTTCCATCACTGCTCAGAAATGCCTCCCTTGACCACCCGATCTAAAAGATCAAGATCCCCCATCACCCTGACTCCTCTACCTTAACTGTCATCACTTATCATCACCTGAAAATAAAAACGTTTCTTTATTATCTGTCTCTTCCCACTCAAACATAACCTCCCTGACAAGAAGAACTTCATGCACTTTTAGTTTTCTGAGATTGCCCCATTCCCAGCATTAGGAAGCTGTTAATCAGTATATATTGAGTTAAAAAAAATCAAAAAAAAATTTTATATATATATGTATATCAGACTTATTGCTTTTAAGACCAGAGATCGACTGCCTGCACAGGGAGGCAAACATTTTTAAAAGCTGGCTCTACCTGCTAGGTTGTTTACTCAGGCTTGTTTTCTTTCTTCCTGGCATCTTGCATCTTGCTCTCACTCCCAGGGCATGTTTAGCCCAGAGCCTCAGGAAGGATTTCGAGAGGGCTTGCTAAAGACTAAGATTTGGACCTATGCATAGAACCAGTCTCAAGATCAGACTTGTGGTAAAACCACAGACAGACACAGAGCGGCTGTTGACTCCACCACAATCAAGGTTTGATCATAACATAGAAAGGGAAGATTAACTAAGGCAGAGCCAATTAGCCAGGATGCTCAGTCTCTTGGACTGCAGCTGATCATGAAAGTTAAATGCTTCATGGAATCTTGCTTCCTCTTTCTCAATGATCTAAAGCAGGAGCACAGGGAGGGGAAATGGTTTGCCCAACATCCCACAGTATTTCAGCACTGGGCTTGGAAACCCAGTGGAAATACGGAAACTAGGTTTCCATATTTCCTGCCTATGACCACCTAAGACAGAGAACACACAGAGGTAGCTCAAGTTCCAACCGTGTAAGGCAGGTGGAAGGACTCACGCACACACACAATCACATACTACTGAATTGATGTAGTGTCGCCCTTCCCAATTTTTCTATAAAAATGGCTAAATTTACAGTCTTCTTGAAAGCTTCCTGGATAAATGTCCTCTTTCCTCTTTCTAAACTTGCAGAGTGCTTTGCTATTCCTCTTATCTCTGAGCACATCTTTTCAGTTCTTGCCAGTCTGGAACTATCCCCAGGGAGCACTGAGGAGGCGAAACCTCTTGCATTTCAACTTCCCATAATCCAGAGACGACCCAGATGCTTCCAAGGTTTCCCATCCTTCACTTCCCCTGGGCAGAAGTCTTCCTTAAGGAACCTATTTCACTTATGATAAAGAAATGAGTTGAGGTTCTATAACATTGTGTAATGTCTTCTCTCAAAGGGTAAATTTAACTTTAAGGCTTTAGCACTTCAACAGTCAGAAGAATAAAACACCTAGTAGGCAAAAGCAGATACTGTAATTTCTTTCATCTTTTTTTTTTTTTTTTCTGGTTCTTCCTCTCACTACCTAGTTAATCTCTTATCACTAGCTCTCCTTCGGTAACCTCCCCATGATCCTTCCAACATCCTCAAACTTCAGTCTGATACATGACACTTACAGCTTAATCTTTTAGTTAATATTGGGCAGGCCCTCTACACCCAATTAAAATCAATACTCCTCCCTGCGGTAGTGAGGGTCCCCGCAATTTGGTCTCACTCTAGAGAGAATGAGACTCCTCAAGGAGTGTGGGGGGCTCATTATGCCCTCCAAGGGACAGTTTTGTTTGTCACAACTGGGGACATGCTAGCAGTGTCTAATGAACAAAGACCAGAGATGCAGCTAAACCTCCAACAATGAGCAAGACAGCTCCCTATGACAAAAAATTACCCGGTTCAGCACATCAATACTGCTGAGGCTGAGAAACCCTGCTCTATTGCCTTCTCTCCACTCCTTTTTGTCTTTTTTTTTTTTTTTTTGCAATCAACTCTTTGATAGATGGCTTGCAATCCTCTAAGCATGGTTGCCGTGTTCAAACCCAGAGCCCTCTCCTTGTCCTCCCTCCACCTGGGAAGCCTCCAACCCTGGCAGACTCCTGTCTTCCCTTTAAGGCCCATCTCCTCCTCGAAAGCTTCCTGGATGGATGTGCTCTTTGCTCTTTCTAAACTTGCAGAAGGCTTTGCTCTTCCTCTTCTGTGACATTTATTACTATAATCTGTAGGCTCTGAGAAATTAAAAACCTTGTTCTGTTTGTTCAAGGCTGTATCACCAGTACCTAGAACAGTGTCTGGAATATCGCAAGGCTGAATAATTCTTGTTAATCAAGTGAGGAGTTATCTATGCTCTAAACTCATCACTCTCCTATCAGATTAGAAGCTCTCTAGAGCCAGAAACAGTTCTCAGAATCCTGTATCACTCCTTCCACCTCGAAGGTGCTTAATGAATAGGTGTCACATGTCTCTGTACATACACATAGGATAGAGTAGAAATACTAACTAAATACCTAAATGTAAAGATAAATACAATATATATTAAATAAATATACAGGAAAAAAATAAAATAAGGTTCAGGTTGTAGACATTCAAGTCCTAGACAACAGTTCTCCCATTTCAATGTTTAATTATTTCAAGGAATCATGTCACAAGTATGTTCCAATGTCTGACATTTCCTCCTCTTTAAAGAGAACACAAAATGAGCAGTTAAATGTTAATTGCTCATCTGGAGAACATATGAAAAGGGAAACACGCAAAGATGTGTTGTTAGCTGTGCCTGAATAGAAATTAATACACTACCCAGAAGCACTCATTTCAGCTTCTAGTGACACAGCACAAACCTCATGCAACACAGAGACACTAAATGCAGACTAAGTATGACCAAATCATCATGACAATATTTAAGACTAGAGAGAAATAAGTGGAAGACAGCAGTAAACCTGGGGCCCTGGTGGAAATTCAACTTTACAACTAACATTTATCTAACATACTGCAGTTTGTCAAAATTTTCTCATATCCCATATTCAGTGAAGCCTGTCGTAATGTTCTGGGGAGAACTCCATACATTCTTGGTGTGGCATTTCATAATCTCTCATCCTTCTTTTTCCATACATACTGATTCTGTCATTTTTATCTTTTCTCATAGGTTTTATTTTTCACTTTATAATCATTCTTCCATATAATCCCTAGTCCTTTCACTAATTGTGTAGATAGAAACAAACTTAACATGCTGATTAGCTCTTACTATGGGTCAGATGCCCCACTAAGCACCTCACCTGCATTATTATTTAATTCTCAGGAGAATTCACACCTAAAAGGTAGATGCTACCATGACCCCATTTTCACATTAGGAAATAGAGGCTCAGACAGTTTAAGGGCCTTGCCCAGGTTCACTCAGCTTAATGACTCAGTTTTTGTCAGTTTTGAGTAGCCTCTATGACAATTTAAAAACATCTTTGAATTCATCCAAGCTTTTAGTAAATATTTACTGGACAGCAAAAATGAACCAGGCTTTGTGACGGTTTAGGAGAGAAAGTGGAAACCAATAAGGCACTTGGTCCTTCCTCTCAGGAAGCTGATGGTCTCCTGGACAAGATAGATATTAACCAAATTGTCACAATAATTACCATAAATATATGAACTGAGCTGAATTGTCAGATGCACAAGAAACGGAGGCTCTGAGGACGTGCCATCGACCTTTCTATGACTTTGAAGTCAGGAAAGGCTTCCCTGAGGATGGTTAGGAGTGAGTTAGGAACGTGGAATTGGGATGGAGAGTGGGACGGGAAACATTTCAGAAAGAAAGGGCAGCACAGGCAGAGGCCATGGCAGGAAGGAGTGTGTCATCGTCAACAAAGGCAGGGGACAGCGAGAGGGAAGACCATGAAGGATGAGGCCAGAGGGCAGATGGGGCAGGATGAGTGTGAGTCCCCTAGAAATAGACTCTGAGATTGGGTTCAAGTACGGTTTAATTAGGAGGTGACTTCAGAGCTCAGTGAGGGAGGAGGAAAGTGTGAGAGGGAAGACAAGAAAGCAACAACGAAGCAAAACGAGTGGATCTCCACCATGAGCCACTGGAGCTCAATCCGACTAGGGACCTCTAAGAGCCCACATAACACATAACTCAGAATTGTCCCATCAAGAGGCAAGAAAGGTGGGCCATTGACCCCCCAACAGCCCCTGACCCAGCTCAGGGGTGTTCCTTAGCATGCCTTCTGGGAGAGCACATCAGGAACTCTCTACCCCGGGGGAACTGCCTCCAGGAGTTGTGAATGGCTGGAGCGTGGTCATTCTCTGCCCAGGCCCTAGACGATGCCACCCTAAGAGCAATGGGGAGGCAGGCAGCAGCCTTAACTGGGGGAGCAGCAGCCCAATCCGATTTGGGTTGGGAACGCTAACTGCCTGCCATGTGGAGAACAGGTTGGAGGGAGGCAAGGGCAGATGGAAAGAGGCAGCTAGGAAGTCACTGCGGGCAGGACCAGCTACATAACCTGTAGGGACCAATGCAAAATGAAAATGGAAGGCCCCTGTTCACAAATCGGGATAAAAGTACTTTTAAAGTTACTAAAATATAAAGTTTTTTCCTTTCTTCCGTGCTTTGTCTCTAACCTGTCCTGTTGTTTATTTATGTGTCATTTAGTAGCATGTACTCCTGGGCACAGGGTTATTCATGCGGTGAGCACAGAGTCTCGCTGGCACCCGGGGGTCCCATCCTATGACTTAGGATGCACATGCAGCCCAACCACTGCCAGAGTTGCAGTGCCATGCCCCAACTGGGAGTGGGGAGGTTGGGCTGAGTGTCACCCCTTCTCATAGGCCCAGCTCCCCAACCCATGGCTAAGGGTGACATTCAAAGGAATTGAAACCTCCACATTAGGACACACTAAGTGAATCCAAGGTGAGCAAGAAGCTCACCCTGCTGAGTCACCCACCAGATGCACTATGGCATTGCCAATCCAGGACAGGGACAGTCATCACCATGTCCTGCCCCCAGACCCCACGCCAAACCCCAACCCTTCCCACACCTGTGTCCAGGTCCCCATTGGAGACAGAACGTGGCAGTAGTCATGGAGGTGTGGAGGAGGAGATTAGATGGGGCCTCAGGCACCAAGAACCAAAGAGGCAGAGAGGCAGGAAGAGATAAGCCAAAGCCCCATGGTCTCACCAGCCTCCACTTACAAGATATAAATCCAAAGATAAAAATATTATTAAGAAGTTCAAGACAGCTTATGCAGAGCATTAAATCCCAAGAGGGCCCTCTGAAGTATGGGGCCCAATATGACTATATGGCCTGGTATCAGGACAGGGAGGATGATACCTTGGGCTTGTGTAGGAGATATGGAGAAGTAAACCAACCTGGAAAATATTTTGGAGATAAAAATTTGATTTAATGGCAGTCGGTTATGGATTTGGCATGGGTGGTATAATGGAGCAAGGTGGAGAAATGCAAGAGAGGAAGTGTGTCCATGAGGTGGGCTGCAAGGTCTCTCTTCAAGAAAGAACTTGCTACTCAGCTGTAAGTGCAGGTGGCTGACAACCTGCAGCCATCAGCACCTTCAGTATCTGCCTCGGCTTTTGTGCTGAAACCACAGTTTCCCCAGAAGCCCTCAGCTAATGACTGCAGGAAGTGGGGTACTGGGGTCTGCCCCTGCCGCGTAAGGCTGGACTCCTGTACTCTTTTTCTCTGCAGCTCCCTTGAGGATTTCCCAAGACTGTGTCAGATCTGCATTGTGGTTTGAGATTCCCCTGGCTCAATCCTGCTTCCCCCTACCCTTTTCCTTCCACAGATATGAGATCTGCATGGGTGTCTGAAGACTTTCCCTGCCCTATCCTGTCTCCTCCTCTTTGTATAGGAATTATCCCACCACTCCATAAACCTCCACGTCCATCTCAGCATCTTCTTCCCAGGGACTCCAAGTGACACAGCATCAAAGACATCTCCTAGCTGTTGTTTGGTGCATCTGCATGGACTCACTGAAAATAAACAGCAGGTTTATTACGCATCAATTCAACAAATATCACAGGGCACCTTATACAGCAAAGCACTATGCTCATTTCAGTGGAGAATGCAGATTATGGTCATTATTCAAGAAAGCTCTAGTCTAGGTGGGAAGATGAGGCTCAAGGAAAATGAACATATGGCTTTTCTACCAGCTGAAGAGAATTCTTTGCAAGAGATAAAAACTTCCAGATGTAGAGGCAGATACATCTCAAAGATGACACAGCCATTTTCCTCTGCCAACCTAGATATACCTCCTAGAGTCATGTGTGTGTGTGTGTGTGTGTGTGTGTGTGTGTGTGTGTGTGTGTGTGGTGGAATTGCATAAACTTCTTATCTCCATAAAAAGTTAATATTTCTTAAACCACCAAGAAACCTACCTTTACTTCCAGAAGAGTCTAAAACAGACCCCAGCCTTATGTCCAAGAGGTTACTAAATCTGAATTTTCCAACAGATCCCCAGAGACTGGGTGTGAGTTGGGCCTTTTTGGGGCCTGCAAAACAGGCCTAGCTGTCCTCCCTAAAGCCCCAGTGCCCTGCTCCACCAGGCCAAGCTGGGCTAATTTGGAAAGTTGCTTGCAAGGACTTGCGTGTTTGATCCAAGGCTGACAAAGGATTGATGCTCCATCTGTCAATTCTCACTTTTAGCTGTTTGCTCTTTATTTAAAGAGCCATTTATAAATAGAGGCTTGCGGAATTAATAAACTCCAAATATCCACTATATCTCTGCCAGGGGTTCTAATGGAACAAAGAAAAGTGTTGAATCAAATGCCAAACTTTGAGTACTTAATTCAGAAAGCTGAGTTCCCCCGGGATGACCCCACTTTGGACAGAGCCCCCGCTGCCCACTCATCCCATCTCTGACAGTTCAGTGACAATGCACTTCCATCTCTTTGAGAGCCAGAGTGCTACTGGAGAAGCAGGGTGTGCCCTCAGCCTTTCTGCACATGGGGACCTGTTCTAACCACCCACACACGACCCCAGGTTTTTTAATGAGCCATTTTGCACTGGAATTGAAACATTTCAGATCACGAGTGCTTCTTGGCAACAGTCCTTAGTAGTCAAAATGGGCAGATGAAAGCACTGATGACAGCCAATTGCCTTGCAGGCTTTACATAAACTACTCATAACAAAAGTCTTGGAGGGAAGGAATTTTCTTTACCCTTCTCCCATGTGACCAGGGTGAGGTCCAGGGAAAGGCAAAGCTGCCTGTCCCGGGGCCTTCGCTCTCACCTGTGCTTCCATCTGACAGGTGAAGGAAGGTAGAGCAGCTGTGACAGAGGAGGGCGTGGGGTGAGTAGGCCAGCACCTGGGGTAATCTGAGCAGCAGGTGGGCTCTGACGGACATATTGACAGGAGGTCACACACAGAATTGTAGACAATCTATGTTTGTAGGTTATATTATTTCGAATTCCACTGGACTTTTTCTTTCTAAGACTAACAAGAAGAAACAGGCATGTGGATTCAAGGTGTCTACCCTGTTGTTCCTATATATTGGCATGTAGTGTGTTAGTCTGATTCATGCCAGCACCACAGGCCCCAGTCAGATTCTGCATATCCAAATTCTACACCCGAAAGAAGGCAGCCCTTAGAATTCTGAGAACTCTTTTGCTAGGTGACCGCTCTTCCTACAGCAAGGACAAATCATGCTACACAAGTCGCTCTCCCCACTCCATAGACCCTCTCCCAGTACTAGTCCTACATTCATAAACTTAGCCCTTTCTCAAGAGACACAAGAGGAAAAGCATCAGGTCATTTGCTAGACAATTCTAAAAGTCACCACAGCTATTCACAGGAAGTCACTATGCCAATAGGTACAGGCAGCCACTCATACAACCGGAGGCAAAGTACTGAGTAGGGAGATGGTAGACTTGTTATTTGAGCTGAAAAATACCATCATGATTACCAATCCCATGCCTTCCTTTCATAGATGAATGAATTGAAACCCAAAGATGAGACAGGACTAGCTCAAAGTCAGTAGCAGAGCCCCTGCTAGGGCCTGGGGGTCCTGATCCGGTCCTGCTGCCTCCACTCCTGCAGTCTGATGGGCCTGCCAAAGACGCAAATGGAATCTGACAAGGGTCATTGTAGGAAAGGCCTCTTCTATGCCATCACTTCCCAACAACACCAAACTTAGGACCACCCCAGACAAAAAGCCAGCTCAGTGCACTTCTCCTACACATAGTAGGAGAAAGGGAGAAATTTTCACCAATAAAAGCATGCTATGCCTGGCACTGACAGCAGAAGAGAAGAGAGAGCTTTTATCTCCAGTTCAGCAAACATTTACCAAGTGCCTAAAATGCCCAAAGTGGTGCACTAGGCACTGTGTGTGTGGCATGGGGTTGGGGTGGCAGGGGGAGGACACGTATAGTGGATGTGTAAGGCGCCCGCCGTCAAGGAGCTCACCATCTAATAGAGGGGCACAGACATTCTCTCCAATAACTGGGACATGTCATGGGGTGGAAGTTGCTCAAATTGAAGCAAACAGGTCCCAAGTGACCCAGAGCTCACTTTCCTTTCTTACACTAGCCAGCCCACAAGAGGAAGTGAATTTCAGAAGTGAACTCCAAACACAAAGAAATGTGTAAATAGCACGGGCATGGGAATTGCTGGTGTTTCAATTTATTTCTTTTTCCTGACTGTTCTATTAATACATAGATATTTGTTTCTTTGAGTTTGTTCAGTCCCAGCTGTAAATGGCATCTGTCAACCACATGCCTCTTTGGATCATCAGTGACAGAGCTCTAGTGTCAGGCTGTGTGTGTGTGGCTATAGCAGCTTCCTCCAGTCCCCTGGGCTCCACCTCTCTGCCCTGCCCTCTTTGGTTGCTGTCCGGGGCTGATGCCAAATGATTCCTTTCTCTTGACAGCAGGCAGCCTGCAGAGATCTGGCTCTGAGGCTGAGCTAGGGACCACCCTGAATCATCGAGGGAAGGAACACAAGAGGAGGAGGGACTGCCCCCAACCCCACTTCCCTGTGGTTAACCAACCCCCAGCTATGTTTCGGCAACCAGCAAAGCCCGTTGTGTGTCATTGTGATGTTACATGTGCCACCGCCTCTGACAAAGACAGTGAATCTGTAGCATGCTTTCTGGGAACTGCGGTCCCAGTGTTCCGCACCCTTGACATTCATCCTCCAGCCTGAATTGTGTAAGAAGTACTGGGCATTTTAGAAACTCCTGCGGAGACTCTGGGCTTTCCCACAAGCAAACACAAGCAGAAAAATCTACCTGCTCAGGCTCTATTCTAAACCAAAAATGTCAGAATTACAACCAATTTCTGCTTTTGGCCAAAGAGCATTCCCAACTGCATGCAGAGGAGAGCCTTAGCTCGGCTACCCATCTTCATTTCCAACATGTAGGTTTATCTGGCTCATAAGAATATGATCCTGGAGACCCAGGAGAGAAAAGGTGGAGTCTGTGTGTTGGAACAGGAGCTCCTTTTCCTCTCCTCTTGTGTCAGCCTGACTTCCTGGGCCCCGAATCCAAGAGTAGCCCTGGGGTTACAGAGGTGCGGGGCCTCAAGATAAGAAGCCAGAATGATGCAGTCCCCTCCATGCCATTGCAGAGTGCTCCAGCCTCACGCCTCTGAGGGGCAGCCCAGCATGGCCAGCAGTGGCCAGGGACTGCTGTGTCTTTCCCTGGGCCACTCATGGTTTTATTGTCTCAGATTTTAAGAGGCTGAATTTTCTTTAAGCTTCCTGAGTGCTTCTAACTTTCTGCTTTAACATCAACATATTTATTTATTTGAGTAATATTTATTAAGCAAATATTTATTCATATCTACCATGTTCCATTCTAGTGTTCTAGGCACCAGAGATGATGTAACTGCCCTTCTAGAGCTTACATTCTAATAGAAGAGCAAATGATAAACAAATAATAAGTAATAGTATAGTAAAACAAACAATCAGCTACTAAGAGGTCTTACGTGTAGGAGTGTGGGTACCAACAACATTTAAGCATCTACTCTGACATAGAGTGTGCGTGGGACCTTTATTCGCTCATTTAATCCTCAGGGAAACTCTACGAGGAGGTATTGCTAGCTTCACTTGACAAATAGAAAAACTGAAGTTCAGACCACATAGCCCCAAAACAGTAGACCCCAGATTTGAACCTGTGTCTGACCCCAAAATCCACTATCATTCCACTTCACCATCTCTCCCCCTGAGCAGGGAGTCAAGAAACAAGACAGAAGGGAAAGCCAGGACTTCAGTCCTTTAAACCTCATGCAAGGGTCTTCTCTGAGCCTCAATTGCTCAACCTATGAGCATTTTGTACACATTCAGAAGTGCTCCCAGCCAGAAAGGAAGTGTTGCAAGATGATGGTACTTGATCTCAGCTTCAGGAACCCAAACCTTCAGGGGTTCTCCTCCATGTTATGCTCCCTTTTTCCCTCCAAAAACACCTATCTCCACTCACTCTAGACATAAAGGTCAAGGCCAAATTCTACTCTAATCCCCTTTCAGATCTTAAGGGCATCCATCAAATTCCCAGCCAGTGAGTAAAGATCAAGAGCTCATATATAGGACTTGAGTTGCCCTCCTGGATACTAGATTAAAAAAAAAAATCTTCCCCTTCAAATACTACTGTCTCCCAGTATGTATGAGGATATCATGGTGAATCATAGCAGACACCCTCCATTGATTGAGCTATTTACCTTAGAAGCTTGTGTTCTTGGGGCTCTAGCTTAGTTAAGCAACAAAGTCCCTTACAGCCCACAGCTGAGGCAGTGAGTATCGTAAAGAGATCATTGTATCTGAAACCGAAACACCTGTCAAATCCTAGCTCGGCCACTTACTAGTTATATGGCAGAGACTTACTTTCTCTGGCCCTCAAATTCCCCTCTGTAAAATAAATAGCTGTGCAACTTACCTCACAAGGATCACTGTGAAAAGAAAGAAGACCTAAATGGAACCCTAGGCTGAAAGAGCTCAGTACCCGATAGTGTTTTAAAGGTTAAATGTGGCTTTCATTTTTAAATTTTTCTCATTAAATTTGGGAGCAAAGTATTTCTCTTGGCTACTAATTTAAACCTCGCTTATGTCTCCTGTTTCTGGGAATGAAAAATAAAACACCTGCAAGATTATTACTACATCGGTGGTCCCTGAGATGAGGTCCCTTAAGTGCACATAAAGAGGTGACCCCTCCACCATGGATAATGGCCACCCAGAGATGCTAGAGAATAACAGAGGGAATTTTCCTCTGTAATGTCCAACTTTTCATATAATTTGTAATCTGCTGTTTAAACTCTCAGTCTTCATGGTGACATCATAGGCTCAACTTTCCAACCACCTTGTAAATGAACACACTGAGGGTGAAAGGGTTAAGAAAAAAAGGGACAACCAGCAAAGTTGCCTTGCTTTAATAATCTCCATTCCTATGGACTATGTAACCTAGACATTTTATCCCATTTAAAAGGGATAATATTTATTCCCAAAATAAAGAGTGACTTCTAGGAGGACAAGGTACAGGGCATAGAGATTAATGTCAGAGGGTCCAGGAAAGTGTTAAAACACAAAGAAGCAAAGAGGAAATGAAATAACCTTCCTACCTCTTCTCCCTGAGTGCTTTCAAGCGCCTGTCTGGGGCCAGCAGCCCCAGGAAAAGCCAAGGCTTCTTCTTGCCTTCCCCTTTGGGCTGTTTTTTACTGCCGTTCATTAAGGAGATCTTTTCCATCAGCCTTATCATCTCTCTCCTGGCTCTTGGTCAGGTTGAGTCAGACCTGGAACATTTGCTTTCACAAAAACTAACCAACCTTTTGTCTAGACACATGTGTCTTCTACCAAAGCTTGGCCCCCCAGGGTCAAGGAAGAGGCCGGTAAACACATAGGCCCTTTTGTATGACTGAGCATTGTGAGAGCAGGGGAGATGGAGAAAAAGGGGGACTAAGAATAAATTGATAGCATATGAAAGTAAGTAACCAAAAGCACTTTTCTGGAGCATTGCTGAAAGGGTTTCAAATCCAGACTGAGACTTGGATTCAAAGGCCCCAGGGCCTTTGCGCATCCTGTTGCTGCTGCCTGAACCACTTTTTTTTTTTTTTTATTACGTCTCTACTTCCTCTTCCCTCTGGCCAACATTTACTCATGCTTCAAGTCTTATGCTAAAAGCCACTTCATCAGAAAAGCTTTCCCCAGCCCCCATGGCTATGGTAGGTTGCCCTATTTCACACCCTCATCACATCTGTGCTTTGCCAGTGGAGCTCTCATCAGCACTGTAATTAAATGATGATGTGTGTGTGGCTATTTGGACAGTGACTACCTATATTCATTAGTTGTTGGGCATTTTATAAATTATCTTTAATTGACTTAATTGTAATTTTTAAGCAGCAATATTGCACAACAAAAATAATGTGTATAATTATTATTAAACTAATAATGTTATCTCCCTGGCTGGATTTTAAACCGTTTGACGTCAGAGACTGTGTGGGCCTATACGTCATTGGATGCCCTGTGGTCGATACTGTGCCTAACACACAGTTGGAGGTCAAATATGTGTTGAATAAATTAATACGTAAATGCATGAGATGGTCCATAAGGGCCCCTGGTTAAAAGGGGGAGAACATAAGGGGGAAAGCGTTCAGAGACTAGATCACACCAGTTCAAGCTGGACAAGCAATGTACCAAGGTCTCAGCTGCCCAAGAGCCCCGGGTGTGGAACTTATTGCCTACATTGGTGGCATCTCTGAGCACAAAGCCACTCTGAAGTCTTATGTCACTGCTGCCTTTATGAACAAAGTAAAAAAGAGACTCGGAAGCCAGCTTTCTGGATGTTCTGTATATTTCTCTTTGAAAACAAAAAGTGGTCTTTTGTCATTTCTGAGAAATTTGACATTCATTGAATTTGAAAAAGAACTCATTGTTGAAGAAAAATATTTTCAAGCAGTGAATCAGACCAGTTTTCGGAGGTCTGAAAACGGACCTCCGTTTATCCTATGCGGTTTATCCTCCGCATAGTGTATGCCATGTTGCTTAGCCATAATTCCATGAAGTTCCATCACTAAACAAATGAGATTGTGCATGTCTCTGTGTAGGTTTGGTCCCTCAGAGATATCGTTGGCTCTACAAAGGTAGAGATAATGTCGTGCATACCTTTCATAAGTCTAGGACCCATCATGGTGTCTTGGGCACAGAACAAGCACTGAGCAATGGATAGATGTAGCAAGTCAAGAGCTCCTTGAAAGGTCCCCATGAGCCTAAAGTACCACCCATTAGCCCAGCTCACAAGCCATGATTCCATTCTTGGGGGAAAGTCTCACAAAATGGCTCTTGGGGGCTCACTCTCAGGGTGCTCCCCTTCTCGCAGCCTGGTTTCTCCTGTCTTCATCTCAGGATGGATATCAGCTCAATCTGTCTCCTTCCTGCGCTCTCCTGTTCACCCTCCTCAAACCCTCCTGCTCCCTTCTCGATCTTCAAAGGAGTCTCACAAAGAGCACCTCCTCCTCCATACAGTGTTCTCTGCCAGTCTTTTCAGATAACTATATTTTCCTGGTCACAGAATATCCCCAATATCCAAGATCTTCTTGGATAAGCTTCTATATAAAGAAAGCAAGTCATCTCATGTGTACATTTCTGTTAATAGATTGTCAACGTCAGCACCCTGAGGAACTTTTACAAGCTCAATGGAAGTATTTAATGGCATCCTCCATTATAAGATATTTTTTAAAGTCTGCTAGCTTAATCAACATTTTTATCCCATACATCAATGTCAAAGCAATGCGATAGCCAAGAACCTTGAGCACTGGTGGCTTTAATCAATATGTTCCTGGTGCCATGGTGCTATCCTTAAATTTTTAATATGTCTTGGCTTGATTGCAACTTATTTTTTTAACAGCCCCATTTATTTTAAGACCAGTGTCTGTGGTTTGCACTGTTAATAATGCTTCCACATAAAAGAAAAACAATCTGAGATGATTTAAGCCAGTGCCTAAAGCCATTGGGAGTTATAATCCAAAGGTCAAGAAGAATGGAAAGGATTTTAGAGAAAATCCATAAAGTTGGGCAAATACGAGCCAGATCCTATGTGTAAACTCCTCTCAGAGTACCACTCAGCACCATGGCCAATGACTTACTAGCTTATAGCCTCATGTTCTGAAACCGTGAGAACAGAAAAGAAAGCACACCACCTTGTTAACAGCCTACAGTAAGAGGGGCTTTCACCATGGGGGAGGGGGCGGGTTCTTTCATTCAACACAACTCATGTTTTTGATGCCAGCAATGAGTTCTGCACTGTGCAAATCCACCAAATACTGTACTCACCCACAGGGTCTGTCCTCAAGTATGAGCTCACTGACTATTCAGAGGGAATCAGCAAAGTTCTTGTAACCTCACCTCCTGCCTGTAGAGCACATTGTGTGTGTTATCATTTCTCCCACCTTTCAAGTAAGGAATGTCAAAAAGAGAACAGGTGGCCCCTTACATAGGCAACCTTCTATGTCCATTCTACAGTCATGAGCACATCATCAGGAATAGGTGTCGTCCTTCACTCTTGTTCTGTGTGCAGCAGCCGCATACCACCCAGCTAAACCTGACCACGTGGTTAGTGTCTCCTCAGGCTCAGTCTCCCTATGGATTCCAAGGATGAATGAATGAACCAATGAAAGGGCTAAAAAGCCTGGTGCATAAGAGAGCTCAGTCACAGTGAGTTTGCCTTTCCTGCCCTCGGTACCTCCAGGAAGAACTTCCTCCACCCTCCGTCAGTTGAACATGCAACCTCAATGTTGTCTCAACACTTCCCCCACATCGGAGCTACTGCAGAGCAATGGGCTACCGGGCTGTGTTTTGCACACCCACACAAGTAGCGAGCTGACAGATAGGCACGCAGGAGGTTGGGAAGAGTAAGGAAATATCTCTTCTACACTGTTGTCAGACACTGACTCAGCCATGTCATACATATTAACACAGTTCATCTTCAAAAGGATCAAAAGCAGGTTTTATATGCATTTGGGACAGGAAGTAATTGAGATTTAAAGAAATCAGACTTTTCTAAGTTCACATAGCTAGAATGTAAGTGAAATTTTTAGCATGAAATTTTCTAAGTTCAAAGTCTTTGTTTTTGTCCTGAAATTTCCTGAGAAAATAAGAGTGGGACTCAGAAGACTTCTAGCCTATGTTCCAAATTCAAGAGTCCTGGAAAAGAACCAAATTGGAAGAGTATGTTGGTTATTAATCCAAAACTTCTACCCAGTGTTCTGACTGGCCACCAACATGTCACTACAAACTTCTGGGTTCAAAAAACTAATTTTAAATTCCAAAAGAAAAAAAAAATCGCTTTAAATATATACTACTGACACAAAGACAAAATAAAAACTAAACCTCTTTTCTGTGCATATGTTAAGTAAAGGTTTTGTTTTCTTTTAGTATTGAGTGTGTATACATGTGTGTATATGAGAGAGAATGAGTGCAAGGGAGGTGGGGAGGGGAGAGAGAGAGAGAGAGAGAGAGAAAGATGAGAGAGACTTTAAAATGTCAACATTCTCCGTAGTGTTGGGAACCCAAACACAACAGTCTTAGGTCAATGCCTGAGACCTAGAAGGGCAAACGGACTAGACAATAACCATAAACATGGCCCCTTTTTAAATTGATGTTGCTCGTGTCCCTGGGAGAATACAAAACATAAAATCAAACAAAAACTATGGCTTGGCAACACTTCCAAATTTTAAGAGAATTAAATAAACAAAAGTTTGGGTCAGAGAAAGCAATGGTCATTTTCAGAGTTTCGGGATCAACAGGATACATTTTAAAATATTTCGGCAGGGCTCGGGGAGGGCTGGAGTCTTGCTAATTAAGTAGGAAAAGATCGTTTACCTTGCCCCAGTGAATTCTGTAGGGACAGAAACTCTAAAAAAAAAAAAAAATCTTCCTTCCTTCCTCTTTATTGGTGAAAAAGAAGCAAATTCGCAGAGCTGGGTAGCTCTTGCATGGAGGTAAGAGTTTTGTGTGGGTTTCGATTTCCCAAGTCTCCACTTGGAAGATGCCACTGGTTAGCCTCCCATGTGGCTAGGGCAGGTCCCTGCCGGGCAGACTGACCCTCTCAGATCACATCAGAGAGCATCTCACCAGGGCCTGGGACTCAAGGCCACAGAGGGGCCGTTGAGAAGCCGTCCAAAGGCAACTTATGTTCCCTCATGGACTTGGCAAGCTCTGAAGGTCACATCTCAGCTTGACCTAAAGACGACAGCTTCCTCCACGAACTTTAATTCCCCTTTCCATGACTCCCTCCCACCACAGGCTGCAAACAGCCCGGTTCAGTCTCCCACATCAAAGAATTCCTTTTATTGAAAGCAGCAAGGCTATTCTTTTTGGCCCCTCTACCATATATGGCTCAGGAGAAGAAAGGCGGGAAGGAAAGTGCCTCGAATATTTGCTGTGTTCACTTTCAAAGGGTGCGCTGTTTGCAGAGGGGTTATCTTGTATCCACACACTCTGTTTTCCCTGGGTCTGAAACAGGAGTTTGATGAGGTGAGCCTGGATCCCTTTAACAGTGACACTTTTCTGAGGGGACCTGTGACTAAATTAGGTTTTTACAAACCATGTGCTCTCAGGACGCATCTGAAAGAAGGGAGGCACCTGAAAGAGTCTCAACCATTTTGGGTGGAGTGAGGAACAAGAGGATTGCATATTTTCTCTTTTGGTTACTGATGTACAACAACAGAGGAAATCGTAACGGCTTTTCTGCACTGGGACGCTGAGCTATGCAAACACTGGGAATAAGACATCAAACCAAAAACCAGGAGCCTCCTCTCTCTGTGGAAGCTCCTGGACCTCCCATTCATTTTGCTTTTAACATATATGGCATGAGCACATAGAAAGTATTCAGTGAACACTTTTTGAATTTAAAGGAATTGAAATCAAAGCCTGGGCACACACTTCCAAGAGAAAAATAAACATCTCATTCCTCGTTCCAAAACCACAGGGACACTTCACTACAAAAAGTACCTTAGAAGCACGTACATAAATCCTCCGGTATTATGGCATGGGTCTCCGGTTTAGCTAGATTCTTAATGGGTGTGCCTCTTTCCTGTCAGGATTTCCTAAATATAAATGAAAGCACAAAAATTCCCAACCACCTCTGATTCTTCCCTTGGGTGGAGAAAGGCCAAAAAATAATTTTTGAGTTCCCACTTTGAAAGGCATATACTAAAATTTTGACTATGAAAGCAAAGAAGACAAACACAAACCTTTGAACCCTTTCCTATTTTTAGCATCTTCTGCACAAATACTAGATGTGATATTAAAAGTAAAAATCTAGGTCTGTAAAAAAGAAATAAACCTCTAATTCAGATTTGTTGTCTCGAGTAAACCTACTTTCCTCCAAAATATTTCCAAAACACCTAGGAGCCTAGACTCCTGGCCCAAGCTTCTACCTTTCCCTTGCAGGTTTAGCAACGTGTGTTTATGTCGTGTGCTCAGCATGAGGTTTGTCTGTCAGTAGAAAGCTCTTCTAATTTGCAAATAGTAAGATAGTTCCTGTTCAAGCAAAGTGCCAACTGAAATGTTAACATATTTTAAGTAATGTTATTATTGATGCAATTATCAAAATACTTCTGATACAAGACAAGCAGAATGCAGAAAATGATCCTTTAAATGACCTTGTATACAACTTCCATAAAAGGTGAGTAGTGTAAAAAGGCCCTAAATCAGGCGTCAGCAAACTACAGACCATAGGCCAAATCCAGTCTGCCACATGTTTTTGTAAATGAAGTTTCGCTAGAACATAGCCACGACCATTCATTTATGTATTGTCTATGGATGCTTTCACTCTACAACAGGCAGAGTTGAATAGTTGCAACAGAGGTCATATTGTCCACACAAAACATAATACATTTACTATCAGGCCCTTTAGTTTGTCAACTCTTGCCCTAAATTGTTTTATGCAACTTTTTTTCAAACAAATGGTCCCGGTTTTTTATCTTTACCTGATACATCTCATACCAGGGAAGTATATAAAATTACAATTTCTTTTTACAGAAATAGAACATTTGATCTTCATACTCAAGGAAAATGGCTTATTACTAATTCTAAAATCAACATATGGAGCACAGTTTTAAAAGATGGCTATATTTCTCAAAATTTTTGCTCAGAAAGAATGATGAACTTTCTCCTGCCTACATATGCTACGCTGGGTGAGCCTACAGAGGAGAAAACTTACATGGAAAGTCTGTCATTGCCAAGGATGAAGTAGGTTGCTGTGCACAGGTGTGATCAGGTAGGTGACACACCCCCTGAAGCAGCAGGGTGAAGCCAGACACCTGCCTTCACTGATTCCCTCTGGCAGAACAGGTGCTGCTGTACCCCCCAGACCCCATCAAGCCATATCTCCTGGGTGATTTCACTAGGATCAGGGTCAACTGCTGGAACAGATCCCAAACCACAGAGACTAAGCATAAACTGGGCTAATATGGAAGCCCCTCAGTGTCTGAGACCCAGGCTCCTTCCATCTTGTGGCTCTGCCATCCTAGTTTGTTGTCCTCTTTCATATGACACAAGATGGCTCCCAACACATCAGCATTCAATTCAGTGGGACAAGAGGGTGGGGCCAGAGAAGAGGCAGTACAGGCCAGAACTTAGTCACTTGGGCATGGGTATCTGCAAGAAAGGCTGACAAATGTAGTCCTTTATGGCGAGCAGTCATGGGCTCAGATAAAATTCAAGCATTCTGGTGTTTGAATGAGTGGTACCAGGGGACAACTAACAGCCTCTGCTACAATGATGAAATATTGCCTCAGGATGAATGAATGTAACAAATCATTTCTTGAAAACAGATGTAAACTTGGAGAAGAAATAACAAATTTTCTAAAGGAAGAAAGAAGGCACCATCATATTTGGAGAAAATATCCAAAAAAGAAGAGAATGAGCCTGATAATAGACTTCCCCAAACTTCTCCTGGGACTAACACTACCCCATAGAGGTTTTTGTTCAAAGTTCATATAGTCCCCAGGCTGGTTTCAGATCAAAGGGCATGACGTCACTACTATTAATAAAGTTCAGGCTGTGTGTGGTGTGGGCTGCCAGCCACCATGTGATGTCCTGCTGTGAACGAGTGTGTAACACAAGTGCTAGTACAAAGCAGAACGACCAGGAAGCTCAGTTCCAAGGCCATGCGTACGGGGGAGAAGCATGGCTACTGCCTCAGCCAGAGCTCTTTGAGAGCCCTACCCAATCTGCAAATCAAAAACAACAGGAAAGGTATGGGCAGACACACACTCCCCACACCCAGGACCCAGCAACCTGCCCCAGACGAACGAAAGAAAGGAAAAATGAATCCAGACACCTGTGGCAAAGAAAGAGGTACAGGCTGACCCCACGTTCATTTCAGGTTTCCTCCAAGCCACTGCCTGTCATTTTGAAGCTTTACTTGTCAAACTGTACACAGTCCATGCTTCAGCTGTACCAAAGAGTGAAAAGAAAAAAGCAGGATCTAAAATTGAAGTCTGTCTTTGCCAAAGGGAGTTGCTCTGTCATTTGCGGCAAAAGGCACCGGGTGCCGTGGGTGCAATCCAAGTCAGAAAGAGAAAGAAATGTGTTACCCAGCTTTTTTTTAACATTTTGCCACTGATAGGGAGGCCCTTTTCATACTTCCTGCAAGGAGATCCCAGGTGGGGAAAGAGGAGGCTTCAGATAAGGTCTCTTCTTCCCAGGTGGCATGTGCGCCTTGCTGTGCCGCGCTGGCTCCCAGAGTGGACGGGTGGGGAGGCGAGGTAGGGCGAGTCGTGATGGCCCCCGCGGCACTCTGCAGCCCACAGAGGTGGTTAAGTGGGAGAAGCCAGAACCAAGGCCAGCCCTTGATGAAATCTTCAACTTTTCTTTTAATTCTGTCCCAAGTTTGCTTTCAGCGTCCTTTGCCCTCTTTTTTATGTCCTTCTCCAAGGAATCCAGACTGCTTATCCGCCACTTCGCCCACGCGGCCATATCAGTGCTGAGTCTAGACGTCGCTCAACATCCCCTGCTAGGAAAACGCACGTGCTGTGCCTTTCATGTTACCGCAGAGACATGGTCAGTGTCAGACAGGAGCTGATAAAACACTTCCTCAAATGACTGTTGAGTCAAAGAGGAAATCAAATTTGCAGTTTCAGAGTTTTTAGACAAAATAAATATATTGACAAAACTACATATCCAAATGCATAGTGTACAGCCAAAGTTTATTTAGAGAAAAATTGTGGTTTCATACATGCTATAAATATTAAACAAGAAAGAATTAAAATAAATAAGCTGCACAGAAAATAGAAGAAAAATATTAATAAATATTTTCCATAAAGAAAAGTAATATAGCTATAACTAAAAAAATTAATGTTATAAGGGAATACTGCATATAATTCTATGCTAACACTGCCAAAATTTTCTAATATATTAAAGTATCAATGTATTAGAAAATTGTCTAGAACATTTAAATGAACAAAATGGCTCATTGAGATAGAAACTTTAATATACTAAATGAAATTGGGAAAAATAAAAAGAAAATAATACAAAAAAAAAAATTACCAGGCTTAGATGGTATATAATCCCTAAGCTTTTTGAATTGTTTCAGAGAATTTGATAAGATGGCAAGTTTTTTAATTAATTTCAAAAAGTTGATAGAAGCCTTTCATTCAAAATTTGACAAGTCAACACCCACACACACCACACACATACACGCCCACAACACACACTATATACACCATTACTATCATGTATGATATACAGAGATCATAAATACAATGTCTGTCAATGTGATCCAGCTAAGTATTAAAAAAATAATTCAGAATGGCTAAGTGAGTTTTATTCCAAGGATATAAAGACCATTCAGTGTTAGGAATTATATCAGTATAGTTTATTAATACATCAAAGAAAAACAGATGCCCATCTCAAATGCCTAAAGGATATTTGAGAAAACTTTCTTTCCTCTATTTTAAAAATGACAGTAACATTTGAAAAGGACATTCCTTAAACTGATAGTGATTATATCTATTAAAAACCAATAATCAGCTTCATACTTAAGGCTAAATAATGGAGGCCCTTTCGTTGTCCAGGAATTGGACAATGATGTCTGCCACCACAACTATTATTGCACATTGTTACAGAGCTTCTGTAACAATATGTAACTAGCCAAGAAAAATAACTGCAAAATGAAATCTTAATATTGGAAAGAAGGGGATAAAGGTAACATTCTCAGCAAAAGATGTGATTATTCATTTGGAAAATTCATGAGAATCAACAAAAACACAATTAGAATTAATAAGATATCCTGAAGGTATCCAGCTAAAAAATAAAGCCAACACAATAGCTTCCCAACATACTTGCAATAATAAATTTTAAAATAAAAGAGAAAAATCCATAAAGAATAATAATAAAGATAAACTAGCTAAGAATAAACTCATCAAGAAAATGTAAAGCATCTACATTTATCTTTTTTAAAAAGGAACTCTGTAAATTACTAAAGGAAATAAAAGGAGAATTAAACACATGCATAAACACACAATAGTTACAGATGGAAAAATTTAATTACCAAAAGCATGCCAATTATGTATAAGCTGATCTATAAATATTATACAATTCCATCCAAATCCCACCAAGTTTTTGTTATTGTTGATATTGTTTTAAATTGTTCTTTGCTGCTGCTGTTGTTATTGGGTTTAAAAAATATAAAGTTCACCTTGAAAAACATACAAGGGAACCACAAAAATCATGAAAAAATTAAGTGTAATGAGGGAGGACTTACACATGTTATTACCTATAATTGAAGTATCAAAACAATGTCATGCTCGTGCCGGGTAGAAGGTATATAAAATTGTTTAAGATACTGTGTTTGTTCTCAAGGAGATCCCATTTTTTAAGGGAAATAGACATAAAAATGAAAAAGTTTGATAAAGTGCAATTCTATTTATAATAAAAATATGAATACAAAGTGCTCCAGGGTCTCAGGAAGGGGCTCCCCACTCTGCCCCTGGGACGCATAAGCTGGTCTGTGGAGCTACCGTGGGGCTCCCTGGAGGAGGAGGGTGCCAGGGCTCACCGGGTTGCCAGGAGGTCCTGAGAACGTCTGGCTTTGAAAAGAGAGCAGCGGGACATTGAGCATGGCACCCATGGGACCCCTGCAGGACAGAGAGCAGGCGTGGGACTCTGCAGCCAGATTGGGAAGGGATTTCAGTATCTTCAGGAAGCAGGAATCCAGGGATCTAAAATATTTCTCCCTGAGTAAATTTAGGTGCCTGGGATCCATGCTCAAAAGTTGTGATTTGCAATTGCAAAGATGTGGAAACAACCCAAGTGTCCATCAATACATGAGTGGATTAATAAAATGTGGTATATGTATACCATGGAGTACTATTCAGCTTTAAGAAACAATGGTGATATAGCACCTCTTGTATACTCCTGGAAAGTGCTGGAACCCATTCTACTAAGCGAAGTATCCCAAGAATGGAAGAACAAGCACCACATGTACTCACCATCAAATTGGTATTAACTGATCAACACATAAGTGCACATATAAGAATAACATCTATTGGATGTCGGGCAGGGGGGAGGAGGGAGGGGGAAGGGGGAGGAGGGAGGAGGGGACGGGTGTATGCATACACAAAGAGTGCAATGCGCACTACCCGAAGAATGGACATATTTGAAACTCGGACTTGGGGGGGGTGGGACAAGGGCAACATACGTAACCTAAACATCTGTACCCCCATAATATGCTGAAATAAAAAAAAAAAGTTGTGATTTGCTTCACAGTTGATTCAGGGTCACAGTCACTGTTATAGAGTATGGGGACCTGCCGAAGCAAAGAGATGATGTGATTCAGGCCGTTTTGGAAAAATTACTCTGGCAGGTGGATAGAGGTGTATTGGGAGAAAAGACACTTGAAACAATGGAAGAAATTGAAACAATGGAAGCCCTGGACAGAGTATAAGTTGGCACCACACCCACCTGAGGCACGGGTCTCCTAACTCCCAACTCAGTGCCCTTCATCCTGCCGGATGGAATTTCTTGTAGTACGTCGTACCCAGCAAGCAGCAACTACCGGAGTCTGATGGGACAGACTCTGACCACCTCTCACTGCAAAATAATCCTCAGGAATATTTTGAGTCAGGTGAACCCTTTTTGTAAGGAAGACAAATAATGAAAAATACAAGGGAGGTTAGTATGAAGGCACCTGGAAATCCTACTCAGCAGAATCTACATGCCTACATAGCAGGAGGAACAAAACAGGGGAGAGAGAAAAAGAAAGAGGGAGAGAAAATTCTGTGAAGCTTTGAGATTCCTTACATGATTAGAAAAGAAGTCCCTCAGAAATCCAACAGACCCAGTTATCCTGTATCTCCAACCTATACCCACAAAGATAAAGGAGTTGTGACCATCAAAATCAGTCCTATTCGGTATTCGATTCCATACTAGGTATGAAGCCCCTAAGGATGATTTCACAATATCGAGAAGACAGTATCTTTTCACTTGCTGTTAAATTTCTATCGGATGAGTCAGGAATATTCCCCTAGAAATATTATTTCATTGCCGATAAACTTAACATCATTTCCCTGATCTAAACACAATATTATGGCATTAATTCTAGAAAACAACAGTTAATATCATTGTTTTGGAAGGGCAGGAAAAAAACAAGGGAGGATGGGTGGAGAGAAAGCAGAGAAATGCAGGAAAGAGGGAGGGGAAAACAGGCTGCCTCTTATGACATTTACTCCTTAATATGATATTTAAGAACTAAGCATTTCCCGAAGTGATGTTGATGACAACAAATAAACAAGACCAGAGAAGACATAAGGACAGTGATCTCAAGGTGATCCTAGATCTAGACACAGATGTGACCCTTCAGACTTAGACTCATCTCAGAGTGGTGATTAATAATCCTACCATGAGGATATGTGGTAGTGCTAAGCTGGGTCTGGAAAAAAAAAAAAATGAAACATCACACGCACCTTGAATCCTCATGGCTAGGACTCTAGATCTATAATAACACAACAGCAACATGTCTGTAAGTGCTTTAAAGCTCAAAAGCATAGTGCAAGGTGCTCTGAATTTGGGGAGTTCAAAGCCAAGAATATTCAGCAACATGGGAAGTGTAGGATAGGATCGAGCCCACCTAAGGCTCTGTTACGCGACTCTACCACAGTGGGAGTCCCCAGTTCCCCTCACTCCCTTCCTCGGTGCTCCCCAAGCCCTGACATGATCCCTTACCCTCCACACACGGCCAGACATGCATGGGACGCAACCAAGATGATTTTTAGTGCAATTTATACAACTGGAGAAAATTGACTGAATAATGACCTTCCACTTTTAAAACCCACTTCATAAGGCAGAACACTCATCACGCCTGTGTACATTTTTCACTCTCCCCCATATGCAGATCACTTGGACTCTCATCCGTGTTGCTGCGTGCTCTTCAGTACAGCTTCTTAATGATGCAGTGTTATGTTTATGAGCAGAAACACACACCTGGGTTCCAATTCTGCCTCCACCATTTACTAGTGTGCACTCCAAGATAAGTTACTTAAACTTTTTATACCTCAGTTTCTCGCTTATAAAATGAGAATAATACTTATTGCATATGATTTTTTTTGCAAGGATTAAATGAGATCAGGCATATGAAGCACTTTAGTGTCTGGCATCTGGTGAATGTTAACAAAACACTTTTTTGAAAAGTGTTTTCAAATTCTAACAGATTAAAAAATCACTGAGAGCTTGATGAAATGCAGATTCCCAGGTCTCAAATCCAAATATTCTGATTCATTTGATACAAGAAGAGGCCCAGGAATCTTCTTTTATAAAAACAATGTCAGAGGGTCCAGGTGATGTGTAGATTACATTCACAAAAAGCCCCCTGTGAATGTTGCTTCCTGCACAAATACTTCTCCAATGGCCCAAATGACAACAGGTGGGCAGGTCAGCTCTCAGAAGCCCTGCAAGAACTCTGGATCCTAAAGCATCTCTACAGAGGAAGTCCGGATTCCCACCTTAAGTGTAGCTGAAGAGGAAAGAGCCCAGAAACTTTTGAGATCTTTTCTCCAAGGCCATCATTGACAGCCGGGGAAAGGGCGCCACTTTCATCCTCTTATCTCTTTTGATTCAGCGAAGTTATTTTGTTTTGTTGCTATCAGTTGCCAGGAGCCCAGCTGAATCCCAATCTGCCCATTATGCTGACATTTCAGGTCTCAGTGGAGGGGACATTTACTGCTTTCCCAGCGGACAGTGTGCCAGGAGCAGAGCTCCGTTTCCAGCTCTGGACACGCATTCCAGCGGGAGCGTCAGACTCCGTGAAGACAGCTCTGCTGCTGAGGCTCTGCGGGGGGTGGCAGCGCGCGTTTCATCACTCAGGTTTCGTTTCTCTCATGCTCTCTCCCAGGAACTAGACAGCCACACAGAGAGCTTTATGCTTGGAATGACCCCGATTTCAAAGCCTTTACCAAAAGGGGGCAAGAAAGAGATCTGGTAAAAAGAGCTCAGGAACAAAAATTCATAACAGTGATGCAGAGAAATGGTTTCCAACAAGCAAAAACCCAGGGAAAAGCGGCGTTACCTGGAATGGGAGAGCTTGGGAAACAGCTCCCTCGTGCACTGAAAAGTCCCTAAGCTGTGTTCCCTTAGCCTCTTCTGCAGATTGGAAAAATGCTGCCTCCCTGGAGCTCCCCGAGGGATTCAGATTCCTGCTGTCTCTGCTCTTTGCTGTGGTAGAAATGGCCCACACTCAGCTTCCTGGCAGAATCGTACCAGTCTTCCCCAATTTCCTCAGTAGCTAAAGAACGAAGAGATCCTGTCCCTGCGTCACCTCCAAGGGTGACTTTAGTTATATCTCTTCGTGTCCTTATTGTGCTTTGGTTAATCCATCTGTAAGCCAAAGTGAATCGTGAAATATCTCACCAAAGCATATTAGAACACACACACACACACACACACACACACACACATGTGCATACACACACACAGGTAAAACTGAGGATTTTTCAGAACTTTGTCCTTTAAATTGTCCATATTTTTATATTTATATAGACTTGATAATATTTTTCTTAATAAGAAAAAATATTTTTATTCATAAATGTAAAAATCACTTAAAAATGAGGTAGCATTAAAAATAAAAATTTAAATAAAAATAAAGTGATTTATGATTCTATAGTACTTTAAGGTCTTGAATTAAAGATTAGATTTCCTTTTAAAAAATGAGGTAGCATAGCATGATGATTGAAAACATAGCTTACTTTAGAAGTATGGGTTCAAGGACACCTGTTTCTGCTACTCCTAGTTGAGCATTTGGGGGCAAGCTATTTCATCTTTTTAAACCACTGATATAGTTTGGATGTTTGGTACCTCCAAACCTCATGTTGAAATTTGATCCCCAGTATTGGAGGTGGGGCCTGGTGGGAGGTGTTTGGGTCATGGGGGCAGATCCCTCATGAATGGCTTGGTGTCTTCCCTGCAATAACGAGTGAGTTGTCGCTTTATTAGTTCACAGGAGAGCTGGTTGTTTAAAGAAGCCTGGTACCACCTCCTCCCTCTCTTGCTCCTTCTCTCCATATGACATACCTGCTCCCCTTCACCTTACACCTTGATTGGAAGCTCCCTGAGGCCCTCACCAGAAGCAGATGCTGATGTGATGATGTTTCTTGCAGAGCCTGCAGAACCGTGAACCAAATAAACCTCTCTTCTTTATCAATTACCCAGCCTCAGGTATTTTATAGCAATGCAAAATTGACTAACACAGCCACCATTTCTTCATCTGTAAAATGAAGATAATATCAGTACCTATCTAATATGGTTGTTGTAAGGAGTAAATTATATAATCTGTATGAATTACTTACATAAGTGCTCAATAAACCACACACTGGCTTTATTAGTGCTAACATGTCCTCTTTATGTATAAAGATGCATCTGTCATGTAAACACTCACAAACTTGCAGTATCAAAAGTAGGATGATTTATCTGGTGTACCCACCCCCTGCACACGTTCTCTTTGCGTCCCCTCCCTATGACAGCTTCCATCTGTAAGAGGGTTAAAGAGGCCAGGTGTGAGATCTATTGAGAAAGTTGCATCTCGTGAGCCAGTACAACAATTGGACCCTTGACCATGGCCTCATCAGCACTTCATGCCATCAAGCAGCCACCAAACAGAGTTTGTGAGCAGTTGTTACCTAGCATTTGTGGCTGTGCTGATGGGCATTATGACTCAGCAGGCCTGGAAATCTTCTGGACATAGGAAGGATCGCAGATACTTTCAGTGATTAGTAACTTTATCAATGAGATCTCTCTCTCTCTCTCTCTTTCTCTCTCACACACACACACACACACACACACACACATGCACGCATGCCAGGAAGTTTAACAGAAATATTTGAGAGGCTCTCCTGACCACACACATCTCACTAGAGTTGGCTACACTCTCTCCTAAGGAGGAATTCTCCCATCACCATCGCCCATCATTGGCCAGCACTTGACAGTCATTGTCATGGTGAGCCACTGTGACTGATGAGAGTGTGTTGGAGTGGAAAAATAGAATCAATTATCTGAGTCTAAATAAAACTGATACGAAAATCAAATCTCTCTTCTTTCTTTCCTAACACAAACACACACACACACACACACACACACACACACATGTACTGTGCTTCACTGGCCTTTGTGTCTCTCCAGCATCTTTGATGCCCTTCTCTCCAGAAGAACAAGGGGTCCCAGGAGATCTTCCTCTGCTCACACACAGGTCTCCCGCCATGTGGCATCTCCTACTTATCTTCCACCCAGCCACGTGCATAGGGTTCATGCATGGCCATGTGGCTCCTCTGAGGTTTCCAGTGAGCATTGTAGCCCCCTCCTTGGAGGACCACCTCCTCCCTCCAAGCACTGGTGGGACCAATACATTGACATTCTCAAGTTTCCAAAGCAGTGTCTTCTGGTGTCCTCCGTCTACAAAAAGCAAACTGCGTTCCACATGGACGAGGAATTCACACCTCTTTGTGGATGCTCCTTGCCCAGACGAACACTGACACACTGCTGTTGTGCAAGGATGTCTTACAGAGAATCTAATGAAGAGCTCCCTTTTCACCCTCCATTCCCTTGTCCTGGGATGAAGACAGGACTCTACGAAAGGTAGGCCGGAAAAAAGGCCCAGTGATACACAGTGTAAGTTACTCAAAATCTCCTCCTCCCTTCCTAAAGCCAACAGACTAAAATCTCTCTCACCAGATCAAGTACATCTAACTGATCTCCTCTTTCATTAGAAGGAGTGGTCTCCCAGGAGACTCAGCAACGTTCTTGCAAGCACATTTTTGCAGGCTCTGCCCCGCCAGGAGCCTGACCTGTCTCGAAGAATATAGCTTAAGATCGAGCTGAGACCTCCCCATGCACAAACATGCAAATAAACTTTTCCAGCTCCCCTGTTTCTCATCTGATTTCTAAAACTCTGAATCTGTACTCTGTAAGTGAAAAATAAATAAATAAAGAGATCCCTAACAGTTATTATCCCCCAAAGCCCATCATTTTAAAGGTGCAAATTAGTAAATGTGGGGTTGGTAAATTGAAAATATGCTTCCTCGATCAAGTGTTGAATATAAAGCCACCTTGATATAAAGACACATTGCCTTTGACCTTCCCCATCTCACCTTTTTGTGCCTTACTGCTCACCCCGCCCTTGGATCTCTGCTATTGGAAGGCACTGCCCTGGCCTCCCTTGTCCTACCCCAGCAGTGGCCTGGCCCTAAACACCTTTCAAAACATATCAGTCTTGGGTTCAATTCCCAGGGGCCCTGAACTCCTAAAGTAGCCAGTCAATCTCTCACAGTGAGGGTCGACTGATGAACTAATCCTCTCAGGTTTCACAGCTATCTTTAAATAAGAGGGTTTTAGAAGGAATCATTTAACCTAAAGGCCCTGGGGAAGGGGCCTCAAGCAGGGGACAGCGTGAGGCTAGATCTGGGTGGCTGGCCTCTGCCCCGTGCCTACCAGCCTCCACCTAATGCCCACAAAGCCCACCCTATTGCTATTTTGATTTCTTCCTTCTTATCCCCAGCAGTCTTTTAAAAGAAGGTATGCAAAAAACCACCAAAACAAGCATTAGACTGTTTGGTTTTACTTTGGGTGGTTTTATTTTCAATTGGTACTATTATTTATCCCATGTTCCTGACCCTTGTCATTTTCCCTACGCCAGCCACGACCCGAATAACTCTGATCTTTGAATGAACTCTCCAGCAAGCCCAGAGCTGGAGAGCTTTGGCCCTCTTTCTCCCCTGCCTCCAGTACTTTCTGTCTGATGGTCATTATGTAAATAGGAAAATATTTAGCTCTGGTTTCCTGGAACCTTCTGCATAACCAGATCTGCAGGTGTGTGAGAGATCAAGGTCCTAGGGTGAGTCCACATAAACACACGCTCCAAAGAGAAGACCAAAATCTCCCTTTCCTTAACCCTAGAGCCAGGACTCTCTTCCCTTCACTAGGCAAAGCCCATTGCACTTGTCATAAAAGGTTTCCTGAACCTTCCAGAGGAAGGCTTGCACCAGCGCCTGCTGACTCATTAGTGAGTCAAGTACCCGTAACTGGAAGAGAATGCAAATTTTTGAGCTGATAACTTAAAAGCCCTCCCTAACCCCCCAAAAAAGTCCAGGTTTTATAAGATAATCCTCATCAATGTGGTTTTTTTCCATTTTTCCACAGCCAAGGATGCATGTAACTTCAACAACAGAAATACGTAATAGTAATTCTCAGCCAGTCTCCCTCAACAGAGTTTTATGAAATATTTTAATCAAATAACCAGAAAGCATCTTGTTTCTTTCACTCCCCTTTGTCAAGAATCCATGTAAAAAAACACTGTTTGACTTCTGTTCAGTATGGGGCTGGTAATGGGGATGTCTAAGCTTCTGGGCCACAGTAAGTTTGAGATGATGCTTTCTGATTCTTCTGATCATTTAATTTATTAAATTGTTTGCCCGAAGTCCACAAGGGTCATATTGGACCAAACTTAAAAGTTTCTTAAAGGTGCCTGAATCTGTAACAGTATTAGGAGAGAAAACTTGAATTCACAGCTCTAGGCAATGCCCTCCTTCTGCCCTGCAGTCTTCATCACATTTCTCCAATATATTAGCTCAGATTCAGTTTGCCTGCAAATGGCAGAAAACCAAAAATAGCAATGTCTTAAAGAATACAAAAGTTGGCTGAGTGTGGTAGCTCAAGCCTGAAATCCCAGCACTTTGGGAGGCAGAGATAGGAGGATTGTTTGAGGTCAGGAATCTGAGACAAGCCTGGGCAATATAACGAAATTCTGTCTCTACAAAAAAAAAAAAAAAAAATACAAAAGTTGATTTACACCTCAGGATAAGAAGTCCAGGACTGGTCTGGTTCTTCATAAAACCGAACATCTAGTTCCCTTCTGCATCTACTGGATCTACTTGCTCCACTGTACATGGCCTCAACGTCATGACCCAAGATGGCTGGTATACCCCAGGCAGCAGGCTGGAGGAAAAGATAATGAAGAAGTAGAGTCAAAGGGCGTTTGACACTGTCTCTTAAGAAATTTACCAGAACCTTCCATGTGACATTTCTGCTTACATCCCAGTGAACAGATCAATTGTACCATGGCCAAACCAGATATGAAGGGGTCTAGGAAATGGTGTTGCCATTCTGGAGACTGTAGGTCCCATCATAAGGCAGAAGCCCTCTCACCAAGGAAAGGAGGGAGTAGATACCAGAGGATCATGAGCAGTCCTCTTCACACCACCAGCTATTGAATAGGCTTTCAAATCACAAGGAAGTTTGGATTAAGAGATGAGGCTGGCTGAAATGCTGGCAGTAGACCAGAGGAGCAGGTGACAAAAAGCATACTGACAAAGGGAGTGGGGCCAAAACGGAAGCAGAGGTGAGGGCAGAGCGTGAGCAAAGGGAAGAAGCCAAGAATGAATTTAAGAATGATCTAGACCCTATGAGATATCGAACCCTAAATCCATAGGAATTAAAATATTCATAATGTGCAGAAAAAGCCAAATAAATCAACGGAACAGAGTTTATCCCAGAAAAAGTACCAGGTATAGGTACGAAGAAGGAAGGTTATTCAGTAAATAGTTTGATGACAAAGGGCTATTCATGTGGGAAAAAACAGATTTGGGTCACTTTCTATCTTAGCTTGGATATTCTAGAAACAGGACCTGAAGCAAGGCTAGCATTTGTTAGAAGGTGAAATTCTAAGAGTAAGGGTGGGAGACAAGAGAAGTGAGATAAGGAAGGACGGGACACCAATACAAGGCCATGGGTTCTGAGCTGGCCACTGCTTCATGACACAGCTGGTCACACGGCCAGGCAGAACGTCCATGGATACACAACAAAAAGACCAGTGCCTCTCATCTGCCCATTGGAAGAACACATAGAGTGAGAATTTATTTGCCGAGTTCCTCTGTCAGCAAATATTTCCCATTGGCCACTGTCCACCCCATGGGGGTTACCTTTCCACACTTCTGAGTTGTGACCCCTGGCCAAACCTGCCAACTGCTGGAGAAGCCAGTTACGTTCCTTTCCTAGCCTGGAAGTGAAGAAGGAGCCAGAGACTCGGGCTTCAAACGTGAGTCTTGCAGGTGGCATGAAGACCACTGTGACAGCTGAGGTTGGGGAGAGGCTGGGGTCTGAGACACAGCTGAGGCTGAGAGAATACCAGAAGCCCCAGAGCTACTCTCAACATACAGCCTCACATTCTACACAGAAACAAATGCCAGATGGATTAAGGATACAAATGTTAAAGCAATAATGGCCAAGTAAAAGCAGGAGAAAACATTTTTAGGTATATTGTAATTTTGTGAAGAAAAAGTCTTTCCTAAGTATAACCCAAATCTGAAATCACTTGGGAAAAAAGAAAAAAAGGACTGGCAAATTTGACTAAAACTTCTTCCTGGAAAAAGAAACACACATACATACAAAAGTAAAATAACAAATGGACAACATAGAAACACACATGCAACACACAAAACAGGTAAAAGATAAATATAATAAGCTCTAAAGAACCTCTACAAATCAATAAGGAAAACTATTTAAGTGGAAGAGTAATTTGCTTTAAAAACGAGGGAGTTAGCTCAAGATGACAATTGTCTAACCATCTAGTTTAAATGGATAAACCAGATCATCCTTTTCCCTGTGGCCAAACCCCTAAAGGAAACTCGGATGGAGGAATTGCAAAAAACCAAACAGAAATATTGTAAATACCCCAGTGGATTTGATTACTTTACAGTGTAACAACAAAATTTCTAAAGTTCCACTCAATGAACAGAAAAATTATCCATCATGGTTTCATTTCTGCAGGCTTCACATGACGTAAAATCCCAAAAGGCTCAATCTATGCCAGGATAACTAGGCTTCATTGAGTATTTCTATAGCAAACTCCACCCAGATTGAATTCTGACTCATTTACAGAAATGACCATTTCGCCGAGGCACCCTGACTTCACATAATTCTATACTGATGATTTATATTGCTTCCCATAAAGGAAAAATGTTTTCTTTCTTTGACTATAGTAAGACAACATGAAGCCACAGCAAAAAATAATACCTTAAATTTTATTGACACTTTCTCAAAACATTATTATCTATTATTTAACATGATCATCATAAGAACATTATGAGGAGAGTAGGGTTTTATTTAATACATTTGACAGAGGAGGTTCTTGAAATGCAAATTATATAAAGGACACACCTAATGTCAAACAGCCAATCATTGGCAAATCCAGAAATAATTTTTAAGTGTCCACTGATTTTCAATCTCATTTATGCATTTGACATCAGATTTCACAGTTTCTACTTAACAATTTGTGAATAACATGATTCTATAATCAGGTAATGTGTTGCTTTCAAAACATATCTCTTTAGGGATTCATAATGGAATTTGGCAGTTTCAGAATAACTAATTTGTTTGTATCCAACTTTCCCTTAAACAGCAATAGCTAACAGGCCAAATGCAGTCAGAGATGTTAGAATTCACATTGAGTGCCAAAGAACCCATCCCTTTTCCTTTAATATCATGAAATTGAGCCAGCAAATGTCTTTTGGATATTAATTTCCATAGTCATTTTCCTTTCATTTCAGAAACTGGAGAAGGAAGAGCAGGGAAAGACACTTTCCTGCTCCCAGGGCAGGATCACTCCCTTCTTCTCCTGAGAAATCCATCTTCAGATCACGAATATCCATCATCCAGTGCGGACTGAGCAGCAGGAGTGTTGAGGGTCTTCCGCCAAGCCCCAGGCATCGGACACTTGAATCTCTTGGTGAGTTTCTAAATTCACCCAGACTGGACATGCTTGTCTTCCAAGTTTGACCATAACTGATAAAATGGAAAAGAGCTAGAAAAACCAGAAATGCAAAAAGAATTTAACCCTTCTGAAAGCTATTAGTTTGGGTTTGATTTCTATTGGAGGCAAAAAGTCAAGTACAACTGTACTTCATGCATACCTTATCTATGTGTTACTTGATCTATATTTAATAATCCCTAGATCAAAATAATGACCAAGAAAAGTTTCATTTAGATTTCCATTCACTAGAATGGGAGTTCGAACAGGGCAGAGATTTTTGTCTGGTTTCCTGTCTAATTTATCCCAAGAGCCTCAAAGAGTGCCTGCAACATAAAAAATGCTCAACAAATAATTCAATAAATAAGTAAAATCTTTGGAAGGATATTTCTTTGTCATCTCACTTGGACCCTGAGTGAACAAAATACTGAATCTCTAGTATGCTACCATTTTTAGATCTAGTTACTTTTTGTGAGTTGGGGGCTACTGCCTCAGCAAAATTCTCCTTTTGGAGAAAGAAATCCATTGAATCGAGCCAACCATCTCTTAAATTTTCTTAGCCTTTGAGTTGTTAAGATTTAAAAACACATCTCATAATTATTCTTTTACATAAAAGGTTAAGGTTTGTCTTTACTGTTTAAGTAGGCCCAGCCTAGGAGCAAAACACTTACAGGTTACATTTCTTGAATAATCAAAGAAACCAATTCTGGATGAGTTGGGCAAAAAATAGAAATCTATTGGAAGAACACAAGCTATCTTAGAAAATTAAAGGGAAAATTGAAGGATGAAACTCAGAAGGAATGGAAATTAAGGTAACCCTGGGATTACAGGAAACAGAATCAATGGACAGTATTGTAGGGTGCATCTGCTTGCGGAGAATTAGCTACAAGGGTCACTCCATCCAATATTTGAATTTCAGACGGAATGCTCAGGAAATGTGAGGCACTTTCACAGAGTCCCAGCAATACCATACACAGTGGAAAAATGTGAATCCCAAAGCGGGCAGCTGTTGCCAGATACTGGGCAACCAAGCCTTGAACAGGGAAAAACAGATGTTCCTTACAACAGTGACCCCGCCAGTATATGACCTACATACAATTAGAAAAGCAAATACGATCATGAAATTTTCTCTGCTCAAAGGACAGAACATAAAACTTCTTTATGAAGGTGAACACTACTAACATGTCCAAATAGCAACTGGGAAAAACTTTAGGAAGCCAAATAGATGAAAACGGTCCATTGAACAAAATTTATACACAACTTCTTAAAATTATTGTTGCATCAAGTAAATGTCCCCTGCCCTGTGAAAGGCAACAGTTCTGAACTGCAAAAGCAAAGCACCCTATTTAAACAGCTAGAGCCTTCATTTTAAGAATGGAATTGACGACAGGAGCAGATTCATTAATTTCCCTATTATGAGCTTTTACCAGCACTTAGTGTCTTTGGTCTTTTCAACATAAAGGAAATCCCTGCTTTGCACAGCAGCTTGGAACTATACAAATGACTATGCACACTAAAACCACACACTGTGATCTGAATAATCAAAGGGGAAAATTAAAATTATTCCATGGCCTTTAAAAATTTTGTCAAAACATTAAAAACTCTCCTTCTGTTGGTTACATATGTATAATATATGTAAATGAAAAAAATAATGAAACTAATAT